>NC_133647.1:73632645-73718170 GCF_009905375.1 Apium graveolens
AACTAGTTCAGATTTATGAACAGTTTGTTGAGATGCATGTCCTGAAGGACCAGCTTCATCAGCATCTGCATTAATAGCGACATTACCAGTATCATCAGCATTTGAAGCATCAGAACTGACAGAATCAGCATCTTCTGATAAAACAACAGTATGAGAAACAATTGAGGCTTCAGCATCATCCTCTAAGTGCTGATCTGTTTCCAAGTTCTGATCAACAGCCATATCCTGATGCTCACCTATATTCTGATCATCAACATCTAGATGCAGAGAAGGTGTTGTAGAAAATTCTGGAGTTTGAGCAGCATCAGGAGAAGGTGTTGTTGATGGATTAATTGATGTTGGAGCTTCTAAGTAGAGAACCTCAGGCACAACCAGGTTGTGAATATCAATTTCAGCACTTGTGCCTGGGTCTACAGGAGATATAGTTTCATGTACAGGAGACACATATGGTGTGTTTGCCTTATCTGTAGCAGCTTCCTGAGTTGGGGACAATGAAGAGGGAGATGCAGTAGCTTCAGCAAATTATGGTTCTTTTGAGATCAGAGATTCCTGATCTCCTTCCTTAGTTGCTCGCTTCCTCATCATCTGAAGCTGGCCTTTTAGCTCTCTGTTTCTTGTATCTCTTTGAAGGTGGGGATTCCTTGGGAGGTTCAGCAGAAGTCATTCTTCTAAGCCTTTTGAGAAGCTTAGATCCCCCAATTCCAGAATCCTTCTGAGAAGGGACCTTCTCAGCTTCTTTAACAACAGGTTCTGATGCAGAAACCTGTTCCTCACTGTCTGACTCATCTCTCAGAACAATCCTCCTTCTCTTCTGTGGTGTCTGAGGAACAGTCTTTGTCCTCTTGGGCTTGGAAGATGAAGGCTTCACAGTAGGTGCTGAGGATGAAGGTTGAGCTGTCTGTGAAGGTGTGAGATAAGTTTTGAGTATGTTCTGAGAGAGGGTTGAGGTATAGATGTATGTGTGGTATGTTCTGATGGTTGGTGTGGTGTTTGGGATGTGGTTGTAGGTTGAATATCAGGATAAACACATCTATAGGTTTGAGGATCAGCAGTTACCAGGATCTGTTTTACAGACTGAGGAATCGGTAAAGGTCTAACCACCATTTTCTTAAGGTCAGCATTTACCAAGTAATTAAGGGCCTGTTTTGCAAGTTTAAAGGGTGGAAATTGAAAGAGATATGTTCTAAGTCCAATAATGTATGAGGATTTAGGAATAACTTTTATGTAATCTGTTTTGATTTCATGATATTAATAAAAGACTTGTTTTGTTTTTATTGCGGGCTCTATCTATTTAAATGTTTAAATAAGATATACCACAGTTTAGAGTAAAGCTTTTTATGGATTGTAATGAGACCATAATAATGAGACCTAAAAAATGATAACTCTAAACTTAAATAGTTCCTGGTCGTAGGATTACTAACTGGTAATTAATAATCCGCAAAGATCGGTACATACTATGCTTGCTTCATTATGAAGGATGTCTGTTCTCATAGACATTTGTGTGGTGACACTATAGCTAGTATGTAGGTTCTTATTATAGAATAAGTTCACTGAACATGACTCACACAGCTGAACAACTGATGGAGTTCACTCACGTGTCAGCAGTTGTTCACATAGTGATAGTTGTACAAGTATCCTTAGACTTGAGGTCATCATAGTCATCTTGTGTACACTGAACTATGCTTTGGTTTAGTTCTTAGTCTCAAGGGACAATTAGAAGGGCTCTACTGGGTATAGGAATTTGTACACGAATATAGTGTATGATCAATAAAGGATCTACCCCTTCCAGTGTAGGAAGAGAATGTTCAATGCTGATCCACTTATGTTAGTTCAGGAATCTCTGGCCAGAGTGAATGAAATTAGAAAGGAGTTTCTAATTTACATTAAATAGAACTAAGCATAGTGAATGGGAAAGCAAGTGATTAAATAAGATAGGCTTGACACAAGTTCCATGTCTTGTATTTAATCATGACATTGCAGGGTAAAAGGAATTAATTGTACGGTAACTACTCACTGAATAGGTTCTTGGTATTCTAAGCAGTGAATTTGTATTATCCGGATAGTCGCGATATGCTGAGAAATATCCCTCACGATATAAAATAAATATGATTAATTAATTAATCATATTTAATGAATTAGAGAATTTATATAAATAATGATAAAATAGTTTTATTATTATTTATTTCTACTACCGGCTTAATATTGAACCTACAGGGTCACACTATAAAAGAGAATGATTTAATGGTGGAGAAATTAATTAATAATGACTGATAATTATTTATTTATGAAATAAATAAATTGGAAAATTTAATAATTGAATAAATGAGATTTAATTGATTATAAATAAATTAAGAAAAGGTTCTTAATATTATTAATTAAGAATTTAATTTTTGGAAATTAAATCAAGTGAGAGAATTATTTCTAAAGAGTTTAGAAAAAGGATTAATAATTAAAAGATGTTTTAATTATTAGTGAGAATAATAAAGGGTTAATAATAATAATATTTTATGGGAAAATTTTCAGCTGAAAATTTTGCCTATAAATATACTATTATAGACCCTATTTTTGCCTCAACCAAAAGATTTACAAAACCCTAATTCTCTCCATCTCCTCCTCCTTCATTACATTGTTTTCTTGGTGGATACCGGTGGAGTGCTGCACACTTGAGGAACAACTGCTAAGGATCTCCGTTCATCATTTTTGGATTGCCATTAAAGACCTCCATCTTTCCATTAACGTAAAGCTTCTTAAGGTAAACATACTGAACTACGAATTAAATATTATTTTTCACATGGATCCTGCGGAGGGTTTCGGTTTTTTAAGATTAAATTTACGTTTTCGCTGCGTTTATGTGCTATAAACCCTTCAATGGCATCAGAGCTACTTGCGAAAAGTTTTTAATTCATTTATGTGTTTAACTGTTTTCGATATATGAGCATGTACGTGATTCGCCATGATTTGATGTTGATATAATATGCTTATATATGTATGATTTTGAATATATGATATTCATGTGAGTTGTATAATCATAAGATGATTATGTAATCTGTATATATACTGATATATACATAATTTATGTTTGTTCTAATTATGAGAATAATATTAGATACGGATTCTGAATTGGCTGTTGCAGATTTGCTGAAATATGTGTCTGGTGTCCGATTTACGCAAACGAATACCCTATTCCATAGGTAAACGAGCGTCTGAACAAAACTGATAGCTAAAGCTATTAACGACTCGTCGGTAAGGCGTTTGACGTCATTTACTGCCCGCAAACAGTGATTCTTATTTTTCTGATTTGATTCTGATTTTTGTCATATTTTCTTTTTATGATTAGATCAAGGATAATATGATATGTTAAGATCAGATAATGTGTTTTAACATGCTTTTATGTGTTGTATGAGCATGGTGGATGGTTATGGCCTTTCAACTTTAGTGTAATGGTTTTGGTTTTGGTTTTAAATACGACTTGCATGTCATCAATCTTTGTAATCATAAATCTCGAATGTAACTCAAGTTATTCTTGTAAGTTCATTAGATTAGTTTTACTTTCAATCATGTAATGTAATTGAAGACTCAAGAAGGCTATCCAATGGAGGTGATACAAAGAAGAAGACGAGGCATACAAGAAGTCTAAACAAAGAAGAAGACTTATGTAATAAGTAGTTGTATTTATTTCCATCACCATATTAGATTGACCTTGATCTTTATCATAAGCTTGATAAAGATCACATAGGATGGGGCCATAACCAAACACATTTACTTTATTGCACTTTACATTTACTTGTTGATTTAATTTTATATATTAGATATATGCCTATGTTTACCATGCGATGATAGATTTAGGTGAACTTAAATCAATATAAGGCGTGCTCTATAAAATCCAGAATAGGAATCGTTTCTTGCCTTACCAATAAATATTATGAATATGATCATGAGATTTTTGTGTTTATGAAACACGTAATTGAATATGAATTTTCAATATTAAGAGAAAGGATGATTCTGTCAATAACATATTTCAATCTGTAAGAAAGGGTTATTAAGTGACGTCTCTTGACAATGCTCCACCCGATCTGGGAATCATCTGATTATCGATTATTGATTTGAAGTATTTAATTTAAAAGGAAGAATCTCTTTATAATATGATTATGATTGTAACGTAATACAATCCCTCTAAAATTAAATAACATCAAGTAGTAATTGGCCAATGACACAACGGGCTTATGTCGGTCATAGCCTTCCAACATGGTAGAAAGTGGTTCTTATTTTTAAATCATTGTCATTTCGTGCTATAGCCGAGGGCTTTGATTTCGAAATAAGAAATACTTGTCTATTACATAGAGATGTGTACATTGAATTAGAATCTATAGGTCGGTACGTGCTACAGCCGTGGGCCGTTGGAGACTGATTCAATTATACGAAATGTTGGGTTAGACTTGACTTAGAATATTGAGTTTGTCGTGCCACAGCCGTGACTCAATTATTCAAGAGGCTAAACTTATATTAGGGAATAACATAAGATGTAATTGACAAGAGTTGTCAGCCTATTGAACATCACATGACGTTTCGTGCCACAGCCGAGGTTGTGTGATGGAATGTAGGATCCCTATTCCCACTAGCATTATGAATGCTTAATTTTCACTTAGGGGGTTGTAAAAAAAAATTAGATAAACTAGTGGGAGACACTTATGAATAAAGACCCGATTCATTTAGTGTTTTGAAATGAAATTGAATATTTGCTAAGTGTTGTTATGTGTTTATCATTTACAGATTTACTATATTCGTCATGTCTTCTGCACTATCACTCCGGAGCATACTAGATGCTCACAAGTTGACTGGTCCTAATTTAGCTGTTTGTTTTCACTGTAACAAGTTGGGGCACTGGAAGAGGAACTGCAAGGTTTACCTTGCAGAATTGAAGAAGAAGAAGGGTAGTAAGACTACCGCTTCTGATTCAGGCATGTTCATGATCGAAGTTAATATGTCACTAGGTCAAATTTCTACTTGGGTATTAGATACCACCTGTGGTTCTCATATTTGCAATTCATTGCAAGGACTAAAGGGAAGTAAGACTCTTGAAAAAGATGAGGTGATTCTACGTATGGGCAATGAAGCAAGGGTTGCGGCCATATCTGTAGGATCATTTAGTTTACATATGCCTACGGGCAAGCCTATTATTTTGAATAATTCTTATTACGTTCCCTCTATTGTGAGGAATATTGTTTCTATTCCTATGTTGGATGTGGATGGTTTTTCATTTATTATTAAGAATAATGAATGTTCTATCCTTAGAGATAATATTTTTTTTGGATGTGGTATTTTAAATAATGGTCTGTATGTATGTGACGTAGAGCATGATTTATTTCAGATTGAACAAACTAATAAAAGCAAACGAGATGATGAAAATCTGACCTATTTATGGCACTGTAGGCTAGGTCATATTAGTGAAAATAGACTACGGACATTACATAAGGAAGGGTTACTTGACCCCTTTGATTTTGAATCATATCCTACATGCGAGTCTTGTCTATTGGGTAAAATGACCAAATCTCCATTTAGTGGACATGGAGAGAGGGCTTCAGATTTGCTAGGATTGGTACACACATATGTATGTGGACCAATGTCTACGCAAGCCATGGGTGGATTTTCGTACTTCATTACTTTCATAGATGATAGATCTAGATTTGGATATGTGTATTTGATGAAACACAAGTCTGAAGCCTTTGAAAAGTTCAAAGAATATAAACATGAAGTGGAGAAACAAAACAAACACAGTATAATAACTCTTCGATCAGATCGAGGTGGTGAATACTTGAATGGAGAGTTTCTAGATTATCTCAAAGAAAATGGTATAGTCTCCCAGTGGACTCCTCCATATACTCCACAGTTAAATGGGGTATCTAAAAGGAGAAATCAAACTTTATTAGACATGGTTCGGTCCATGATGAGCTATGCGAATCTTCCAGTATTCCTATGGGGTTATGCATTGGAAACCTCAGCATATTTACTGAATAAGGTGCCTTCCAAATCTGTTCCTCAAACACCATATGAGATATGAAAAGAAAGGAAACCGAGTCTTAAACACGTTAAGATTTGGGGATGTCCAGCTTATGTCAAGAAAGTTGACCCAGATAAGCTGGAATCTCGATCCGTAAAATGTAATTTTGTGGGATATCCTAAAGAGACTTTGGGGTATTACTTTTACACCGATCATCGGGTGTGTGTCTCCAGACATGCTACCTTCTTGGAAAAGGAGTTTATCCTTGAAGGAAACAGTGGGAGTAAAATTGAACTTGATGAAGTTCAAGAAGCACAACTACTACGGATCAAGTGGAAACATCTGTCCAGACTGAACAACCTTCTGTGGAACAGCCCATTCGTAGGACAGGGAGAGTGTCTCGCCAACCTGAGAGGTATTATGGCATTGTCATTGAGAATGACAATGAGTTGTCAATCATTGATGATGACGACCCTGTGACCTATAATGAGGCTATGAGTAGTGTTGACTCAGAGAAATGGCATAGTGCCATGAAATCCAAAATGGAATCTATGTATACCAACCAAGTATGGACTTCTGTTGAGGCGCCTGAAGGTGTTAAGCCTATTGGGTGCAAGTGGGTATACAAAAGAAAGATTGGAGCAGATGGCTAGGTGGAGACCTATAAGGCCAGGCTCATGGAAAAAGGATTCAAACAAAGGCAAGGGATTGACTTTGATGAAACTTTTTCACCTGTAGCCCTATTAAAATCAATTCGGATTTTGCTTGCGATTGCTGCTTACTACGACTATGAGATCTGGCAAATGGACGTGAAAACGGCCTTCCTCAATGGGGAACTTGAGGAGGAAGTGTATATGACACAGCCAGAGGGTTTTCTTTCCAAGGGAAATCAATACCTTGTGTGTAAGCTACTGCGAACCATATATGGTTTAAGGCAAGCTTCTCGTAGATGGAACATCCGTTTTGATGAGACAATCAAAGAGTTTGGTTTTATCAAAAACATAGATGAACCATGTGTCTACAAGAAGGTTAGTGGGAGCGCGGTAACATTTCTTGTATTGTTTGTGGATGACATACTTCTTATAGGAAATGATATACCGATGCTACAATCAGTCAAAGTATGGCTATCAAAGAACTTCACCATGAAGGACTTGGGAGAAGCATCCTACATTCTCGGTATGAAGATCTATAGAGATAGATCTAGAAGAATGATAGGTCTTACCCAGGGTAAATACATCCAGAAAGTGCTTAAAAGGTTTAGCATGGAAAACTCCAAAAGAGGTCTCATATCGATGAGCCATGGAGTGTCCCTTTCCGAAAAAATGTCTCCTAAGACACCTGAGGAAAGAGAGCGTATGAGTAAGATTCCTTATACTTCAATAATAGGATCTATCATGTACGCGATGTTGTGTACAAGGCCTGATGTTGCTTATTCAATTAGTGTGACGAGCAGATATCAGTCCAATCCGGGTGAAGACCACTGGAAAGCAGTGAAAAACATCCTTAAGTACTTGCGAAGGACTCATGACATTTTTCTTGTTTTTGGTGGTGAATCTGAGTTGAAAATAGAGGAGATGTCAACGTCGAGAGAGTTGACACACATAACAACGTAGCAGACCCACTCACAAAGCCACTTTCTCAGAGTCACTTTGATCATCACAAAGACAAGATGGGTATTAGATACCAGAGTGATTGGCTTTAGTACAAGTGAGAGATTGAAAGAGATATGTCCTAAGTCCAATCATGTATGAGGATTTAGGAATAACTTTTATGTAATCTGTTTTGATTTCATTGATATTAATAAAAGACTTGTTTTGTTTTTATTGCGGGCTCTATCTATTTAAATATTTAAATAAGATATACCACACTTTAGAGTAAAGCTTTTTATGGATTGTGATGAGATCATAATATTGAGACCTAAAAGATGATAACTCTAAACTTAAATAGTTCCTGGTCGTAGGATTACTAACTGGTAATTAATAATCCGCAAAGATCGGTACATACTATGCTTGCTTCATTATGAAGGATGTCTGTTCTCATAGACATTTGTGTGGTGACACTATAGCTAGTATGTAGGTGCTTAGTATAGAATAAGTTCACTGAACATGACTCACATAGCTAAACAACTGATGGAGTTCACTCACGTGTCAGTAGTTGTTCACATAGTGATAGTTGTACAAGTATCCTTAGACTTGAGGTCATCATAGTCATCTTGTGTACACTGAACTATGCTTTCGTTTAGTTCTTAGTCTCAAGGGACAATTATAAGGGCTCTACTGGGTATAAGAATTTGTACACGAAGATAGTGTATGATCAATAAAGGATCTATCCCTTCCAGTGTAGGAAGAGAATGTTCAATGCTGATCCACTTATGTTAGTTCAGGAATCTTTGGCCAGAGTGAATGAAATTAGAAAGGAGTTTCTAATTTTCATTAAATAGAACTAAGCATAGTGAATGGGAAAGCAAGTGATTAAATAAGATAGGCTTGACACAAGTTTCATGCCTTGTATTTAATCGTGACATTACAGGGTAGAAGGAATTAATTGTACGGTAACTACTCACTGAATAGGTTCTTGGTATTCTAAGCAGTGAATTCGTATTATCCGGATAGTCGCGATATGCTGAGAAGTATCCCTCACGATGTAGAATAAATATGATTAATTAATTAATCATATTTAATGAATTAGAGAATTTATATAAATAATGATAAAATAGTTTTATTATTATTTATTTCTACTACCGGCTTAATATTAAACCTACAGGGTCACACCATAAAAGAGAATGATTTAATGGTGGAGAAATTAATTAATAATGGCTGATAATTATTTATTTATGAAATAAATAAATTGGCAAATTTAATAATTGAATAAATGAGATTTAATTGATTATAAATTAATTAAGAAAAGGTTCTTAATATTATTAATTAAGAATTTAATTTTTAAAAATTAAATCAAGTGAGAGAATTATTTCTAAAGAGTTTAGAAAAAGGATGAATAATTAAAAGGTGTTTTAATTATTAGTGAGAATAATAAAAGGTTAATAATAATAATATTTTATGGGAAAATTTTCAGCTGAAAATTTTGCCTATATATATACTATTATAGACCATATTTTTGCCTCAACCAAAATATTTATAAAACCCTAATTCTCTCCATCTCCTCCTCCTTCATTACATCGTTTTCTTGGTGGATACCGGTGGAGTGCTTCACACTTGAGGAGCAACTGCTAAAGATCTCCGTTCATCGTTTTTGGATCGCCATTAAAGACCTCCATCTTTCCATTAACGTAAAGCTTCTTAAGGTAAGCACACTGAACTATGAATTAAATATTATTTTTCACATGGATCCTGCGGAGGGTTTCGGTTTTTAAGATTAAATTTACGTTTTCACTGCGTTTATATGCTAAAATCCTTCAGAAATAAGTCAGTGGTAGGTTGGGGTTCATCAGCACAATATAAATTATATATAAGCTGACAGAATCTAGCAAAGTAGACAACATTCCTATCCTCTATCATCCTATCCCCTATAAAACCTAGCACAGCACTTGTAAAATCAAAATGAGCCCGCAAGGGTTGGCTCAGTTAGTTAAAGAGAGGAAAACTAACCTCTTGGTCACAGGTTCGAATCCCACGGGAGGAGAATTTATGATTATGCCTCCTGAGACAGAGCCTATCGCTTAAATGCGGTTTACCTTGGTTCACGTGGTTTGCAGGCTATTACCTGAACCCGTAGGGTTTACCCAGTGCGCACCCGAAGGGTAGCGGCTGCAGGTTACCTACGATAAAAAAAATCAAAATGAGTTTGGTTAATAATAGCATACCCGATGTGCTGACTCATTATTGGAATGGCATCAAAGTTGGAACACTTATTCCCGAAGGCTTTAGTGATGCAGTCGAAGAAAAAGCTCCATTCCTTTCTGATATGTGCTCGTTTCAACTTTCTAAGCTTAGCCAAACTCTGCTCATACCCAAATTGGCCATGAGCTTCTGTAGAGCTGGTTCCTCCGGTGTTAAGAAAATGCAGCCTTCTGGTAAATGTAAAGCCTTGCGAACTGTTCCAGGAGTTACCACATGCTCATCATCATTGACTTCAAAAATAATGCTGGGAGTACCAGTTGCACCACCATTATCAAAATGCCCAGTCCGCCAAAACGTCAGAACTTGTTGGCTTGAAAAGACTGAAGGCTGAGTCAATGCATACCCAATTTCACTGTGTGCAAGAAGATCTTGTACAAAATGCAACTCAGATGGAGCTTCATCATGGTTTAAGATTGCAGCATAGTTGTTGGGAACGAACTTGGCTCCATCTATGATCAAATCCTTAGGTTCCATGAGAAAAATTGAGAATTAAGTTTGCCTGTAAGGTGTTTGAGAAATTGTCTGTATGAAAACCAACGTCAGGAGATGAGAGAGAGTAAAAGTAAAGAAAGAGAGATAAAGTTTAAAAGTAAATAAAAGATTGCATAATCTTCTCTCTCTTACTTATACATGGCTAAAAAAATAACCGTTGGACACCTGTCAGACATGCAGCAATAATGAAGAGTTAATGGGCACGGGAAAACAGTAATCATTACGTATCACATGCAGTTTTTCAAGGAAAACCGTTCCACTTACAAAGTTATCCCATTAATTGAGGTAAGTCAGTTTTAATTCAAAATTTAAACTGTTCCCTCTTATTTAATCATTGTCACTGCAAAACCAATATTCTTTAAAAATATTCAAGTGTGAGAATGACCAAAAAAATAAATCAAGTAAACAAGTACTGACATTTCAGAATCAGAACTTAATTTATATCAGCAATTAAGATGGTCATCAGAATATGGATATATCAGGATTTGAAAATACAGTAGAATTTGATACATCATAGAGACAAAATCTTGCAGAAATAAGAAATTCCATTAATATATTAAGAGAATACATCCATGAAATTGAAATTACATCAGAACATTACAAGACTGTCCTAAGCTTCTAAACCTAACATCAACAGCTTTTATCCTTGGCTAAGAAGCCGGACAAAGCTGACGATGAAGAAAAACAGGAAGAAGAAAACTAATTATTTCTTCTTCCGACTCTCTACAAAAAGAATAGCGAGTCGAATGATTCGCTCTTGTTGGCGGAGAGCTTCCAATCTTTCTTCCTCCAATCGCTCGAGATGGCGATAGTAGTCCATGTAAAAGAACAGGAGGTGTGTGAGAACCTCCTGGGGAACCGAGTCCCAAATCTCATCAGGAATGACAGTTACGTGCCAATCCTGCTGCCAGTTCTCACAGCTCAACTCCATGTTGAAGGTCTCATAGTTTAAAAACATATTGTGGTTAACCATGATTGTGTTGGTATAAAGGAAAAAAGAGTGAGTATGTGAGAAAAGAAATGATGTGTAGGCTGATTTGAGGTGTTGGTTTATATTGGAAATAGAACGCCAGGAGACACAAGGAAATTTAATGCTGACAGGTAGAAATAATTCTACCTCGTCTCCCTAGACTGGGAAGAAGAAAAACAGGCATTGGAAGTGTAAAACAGGGTTTAATGCGCACAAGAAACAAGTAAATATTACTGTGCATGTACGTGTTCCACTAACCCTGATTATATTGACCGTTAATATTCTACCCAAACATATTCTGAATTAAAATAAGACTGTTGCAGATTTTAACCACAAATAAGTCAAGTAAAGAATCAGAATCTAATATCAGCACTTAGACTTATATAAGAACTTAACAGTCATCAGAACATGATTTCTTAACTCAAAAAGTGAATGCCTATTTCCGTAATTCTTCACACAAATTCTGATGTTGATTCTTCAGAACTTAATCATCAGAACTTCCATTAGAACTTGTCCTCAAAATTTATGCAATTTGACACATAAACGGTTCATCTAAAATAACATTGAACGCCACAGTAATTTTCATCATTCATATGGAGTGTAAGTGTGTGCATTAAGAAAAATATCAGACAAAGAGTAAAGTCTGATTCACTTCAGTACATCTTAGAAATAAGGCATAACTAAGAACTTTACTTAAAATCTGTCATTATTCTGAGGCCTACTTTTGAATGAGTTCATGTATGAGTCCACCTCAACTGTTGTTGTGCTTATTTTATGCATCTTTTGAAATTCCATTTTATAGTGGCTTCTCAGTGTAAGTGAGTTACGACTGCTTATCAGAATTTATGATATTATCAGAGTATTTCTCCAGTAATCATAGAGTGTGAAAAGTCACCAAGAAAAATATTTATTTTTGCTTTTTTTTTCTGATGCATTTTACTTAATACCAGCAATGCACTTGGGTCGTCCCTTCCACATTTTTACTCTAGATCTCAAAGGAGTACCTAATTTTTATTCCTTGTTTCTTTTCCTTTTTCCTTTGATAAATGAGGTTTATCAGCACTTAGTACATTCAGCAGATTTACTAACATCAGAACTTAACAGATGAGAAGCATTATTCTAGTTTTTGACTTAGTAATAAGATAGACAAAGTACACTTCACTAAGCTCAATATCAGAATTTGCTTGTGTCAATAGATTTCCACATAAATAATTACTTCTAACATGGGATCTCTGGTATGTTAAAGACTACTGGGCAGCATCGAGCACAGTTATCCTCATAGGATTGAATAGTCACAGAAACAGTCAGTTCACTATCAGATTTTAGAAATTTACATCAGACAACAATCAGTACTTAAACAATTTTCAATTAAGCACAGAATACACAAAGAGAGTAATTTCTGTAAATACTGATCATAAAGTGTGATGCATCAGAATAAAAACTAAGCAGATTTAGAGAAAGAACCTGGAACCATTCCAAGTTCATTTACCAATCTTGTAAAAGTAGCTTCACACAGTGGTTTTGTGAAGATATCTGCTAGTTGTTGATCTGTGGGAACAAAGTGTAATTCCACTGTACCTTCATCCACATGTTCCCTTATGAAGTGGTACCTAATGCTGATATGTTTTGTCATTGAGTGTTGAACTGGATTACCTGTCATAGTAATAGCACTTTGATTATCACAGTAAATAGGGATTTTAAAATATGTTAACCCATAATCCAGTAATTGATTCTTCATGCAAAGAATCTGTGCACACCAGCTTCCTGCATCAATATATTCTGCTTCTGCAGTTGATGTGGAAATTGACTTTTATTTCTTGCTAAACCAAGAAACCAATCTGCCTCCAAGAAATTGCCAGCTTCCACTTGTGCTTTTCCTGTCAATTCTGCAACCTGCAAAATATGCATCTGAGTAACCTATTAGTTTAAAATCTGATTCTCTGGATACCATAATCCCAGATCAGCTGTTCCCTTAAGATACTTGAAAATTCTTTTCACAGCTGTTAAGTGAGGTTCTCTTGGATCTGCTTGAAATCTTGCACAAAGACAGGTGGCATACATGATATCAGGTCTACAAGCAGTTAGATAGAGTAGAGAGCCAATCATACCTCTATAATCAGTAATATCTACTGATTTACCAGTATCCTTATCCAGTTTTGTTGCAGTGGCCATGGGAGTGGATGCACTTGAACAATCTTGCATTCCATATTTCTTCAGCAAATTTATGGTGTACTTGGTTTGACAAATAAAGGTGCCTTCTTCATTCTGCTTGATTTGAAGGCCCAGAAAATAGCTAAGTTCCCCCATCATACTCATTTGATATCTTGACTGCATCAGTTTGGCAAACTTCTTGCAAAGTCTGTCATTTGTAGAACAAAGATGATATCATCAACATATATCTGAATCAGAAGTAAGTCCTTTCCATGGTTGAGGTAGAACAGTGTTTTGTCTATAATTCCTCTGTTAAATCCACTTTCCAGAAAAAACTGAGCTAATGTCTCATACCATGCTCTTGGAGCTTGCTTAAGGCCATAAAGTGTTTTATCAAGCCTGTAGACATGATTAGGATATTTGGGATCTACAAAGCCTGGAGGTTGTTCAACATATACTTCCTCCTCCAATTCTCCATTGAGAAAAGCACTTTTCACATCCATTTGAAAGACTGTAAACTTTTTGTGAGCAGCATAAGCCAAAAATATCCTTATGGCTTCTAATCTAGCAACTGGTGCAAATATTTCATCATAATCAATTCCCTCATGTTGAGAATATCCTTTTATAACCAACCTTGCCTTATTCCTTGTAATTATGCCATCACTATCAGTTTTGTTTCAAAACACCCACTTTGTACCAACAACAGATCTGTTCTTTGGTCTTGGCACTAGGGTCCAGACTTTGTTTCTTTCAAATTCATTTATCTCTTCCTGCATTGCTTGCACCCAATCAGCATCTTGAAGAGCTTCTTCCACTTTCTTTGGTTCAGTCTGAGAAAGAAAAGAATTATAAAGACATTCACTTGAAGTAGTTGTTCTAGTTCTGACACCTGCATCAGGATTTCCAATTATTAAGTCAGGTTTATGTGATTTAGTCCACTTCCTTGCAGATGGAAGGTTTTCTCTAGAACTGGATGCTCCCCCATGTTCCATGCTATCTTCATCAACATTTTATGATGCTCCCCCTGAAACTATGCTCTCTGAGTTGGATTCTTCAGAATTTAAATTTTCAGAATTATCAGAACTTGGCTTATCAGAACTTGACGAATCAGAACTTGAAGAGCCAGATGTATGTTCTGATGCTTCTTGAGATGTGGTTGTATCTTGAGTATGATCCCCCTGCATAGGTGCATCTTCCTTTGGCGTAGTCACCACAGTTTCAATAACATCAGAGTTTAATCCATCAGAGTTTGCAGTATCAGGATTTAGACTGTCAGGATTTTCAGTATCAGAATTTAAGTCTTCATTTTCAAATCTCAGCTGATCATGATCATTGAAATCTTCAAGTCCAGTAATCTTCTTATCATCAAAAGAGACATTGATAGATTCCATGACCACTCTTGTTCTCAAGTTATAGACTCTGAAGGCTTTTGTGGAAATTGGATATCCAACAAAGATTCCTTCATCAGCTTTTAGATCAAATTTGGATAGCTGTTCAGGATGAGTCTTAAGAACAAAACACTTGCATCCAAATATATGAAAATACTTCAGATTTGGCTTCTTTTTCTTCACCATCTCATATGGTGTCTTTCCTTGCTTGTTAATGAGTGTTGCATTCTGAGTAAAACAAGCAGTCTGCACAACTTCAACCCATAAATAGGTTGGAAGCTTTGCTTCATCAAGCATTGTTCGTGCAACTTCAATGAGAGTTCTATTCTTTCTTTCAACAACTCCATTTTGATATGGAGTTCCAGGAGCAGAAAATTCCTGCTTGATTCCATGGTTTTTGCAGAACTCTTCCATTATCAAATTCTTGAACTCAGTACCATTATCACTTCTTATTATCTTCACTGAATCTTTGACCAATTTATCTAGTTGCTTGACATGATCAATCAAGATAGATGCAGTTTCACTTTTTGTGTGCAAGAAAAACACCCATGTGTATCTGGTGAACTCATCCACTATGACCATAGCATATTTCTTCTTTGCAATAGTCATGACATTTACTGGACCAAATAGATCAACATGTAGTAGGTGATAAGGCTCAAGAATTGATGATTCAGTCTTGCTCTTGAATGAGGATTTCCTTTGTTTAGCCTTCTGAAAAGAATCACAAAGGCCATCGGGAGCAAATAATGACTTTGGCAGTCCTCTCACAAGATCTTTCTTGACTAATTCATTTATATTGTTGAAATTTAAATGAGAGAGTTTCTTGTGCCAATTCCAGCTTTCTTTAATTGATGCTCTACTCATCAGATAGATTGCAGGACCATCAGTACTTGTTGAAAGCTTGGCTTCATAAGTGTTACCACGCCTGTATCCTTTCAGAACAACTTTGCCTGTAGATTTACTTACAACTTCACAGTGTTCTTCAAAGAAATCCACATGATAACCTCTGTCACAGATTTGACTAACACTCAGCAGATTGTGTTTAAGTCCTGAGACCAGAGCTACTTCTTTAATGATGACATTTACAAGATTGATATTTCCATATCCCAATGTTTTTCCAATGTTGCCATCTCCATAAGAAACACTTGGGCCAGCCTTCTCCACAAAGTCTGATAGCAGGGCTTTATTTCCAGTCATATGTCCTGAACATCCACTGTCCAGAACTAGGATGTTTTTCCTATTGCCCTGCAATCACAAAGACCACTGATGATTAGTTTTAAGGACCCAGACTTGCTTGGATCCTTTGGCCTTATTAATTTTGTTAACATTTGCAGCGGATTTAGCATCAGAGTTTATGTTAACATTTTTCTTATCAGAATTTACACTATCAGACTTTGAATCAGAACTTACACTAGAAGGAACAATGGTAACTTTTTTTAAAGAAGGTTTTATTTGATAATAATCATAGTACAAACTATGATACTCCTTACAAGTATAAATGGAATGCCATAAACTACCACAATGAAAACAAGGATTTTGTGGCTTATATCTAACATAATGACTCTTAACTCCTAACTTTGAAGGTAAGGAGTTTATGTTCTTATTCTTCCTGCAAAAAGAAGCCAGATGGTTAGAACTTCCACAGTTATGACACGTTTTTCTAGGAGCATCAGGAATAGGCTTATAATCATTGCTTTTATTCACACCTTCCTTTCCATTCCTATTTTTCCTAGGTGATTTTACCTTGTTTGCATTCTTAACATCTTTCAGCTTATGCTTAAGCTGCTTCTTTGTCATTAAGCCTACGTTTACTTCAGTTGTCTTTTCCTGTTTTAGTTTGTCAGAAGTTAATTCTTTTTTAACTTCTGATTTCTCAGTATCAGACTTTACAGCTACAAACTTAACATGTTTTAACTTTGGTTTTTGTTTAACAACTATAGGCTTAATATTTACAGTTCCTTTATCATTCTTATCCTCTCCATAACCTAAGCCCTCTTTCCAGTTTTCACTACTTAACAAATTCTGAGTTGTTCTGCTAGAGTTAGTCCAAGTCCTGATAATCTCTCTTTCCTTTTCTAACTCAGCTTTTAGAGATTCATTCATTTTAAGCACTTCATCCCTAACATAGAAAGCATCATCTCTATCTTTCTGAGTTTGATGGAATATGACTAACTCTTTTTCTAAATAATCATTCCTCTTTTTACAAGCAAGATTTTCAGAAGTTAATCTTTCACATGTTAAAGTTTGATCTCTATAGCTAATGAACATGGTTTTAAGATATCTTCTCAACTCATTAATATCATCAGTATGAAAGGCATAATTAGTTTGAGGTACCTTTAACTCAGCAGCTTCAGAACTTCTTTCAGCATTTGCCATATCAGCATTTGCCATCAAGGCATAATTCTCCTCACTTTCAGAATCTGAGGTGTTTGTCCAGCTTTTGTTCTTTGTGACAAGAGCCTTGCCTTTGTCACTCTTCACTTTCTTGCAATCAGGAGATATGTGGCCTTTCTCACCACAGTTGTAGCATTTGACATTTGTATAATCTCCTCTGTCAGACTTTTCTCCTTTGCCCTCAGATTTTCTGAAATTCTTCTTATCAGAACTTGCACCTTTCCTGGAAAACTTCTTTCCCTTCCTGAACTTTCTGTATGCAATCTTTGTGATTCCTTTCACCATAAGGGCACACAACTTCATCATCTCTTCATCAGCATCCGTCTCAGGCAAGCTTTTAGATTCTGAGTCATCATCACTATCAGAACTTGATGACTCAGTATCAGACTTTGTGAAGAGAGCTTTACCCTTGCCTTTCCTTAAGGTAGCTGCCTTGGGGGATTCTTCTTCAGCCTTAAGAGCAACTATCCTTGACTTTCCTCCTTTCCTCTTGCTTCTTTGTTCCATCTCAAGTTCATGAGTCTTGAGCATCCCATATATTTCATCAAGAGTCGTTTCATCAAGATTATAGTTGTCTCTTATTGTTGTTGCCTTCAAATCCCAGCTTTCAGGAAGAGCCAACAGGAATTTAAGGTTTGAATCTTCAAGGTCATACTCCTTATCAACCAGTGACAAATCATTCAAGAGTTTGACAAATCTATTATATAAATCAGTCAATGACTAATTAGCCTTTGAGTCAAAGTGTTCATACTCTTGAGTGAGTATTGTCTTCCTGTTCTTCTTAATCGTATCAGTTCCCTGACATCTTGTTTTCAAGGCATCCCATATCTCCTTTGCAGTCTTGCAGTTTATTACCCTGTTTGACATTACATTATCAATGGCACTATGCAGTAAGTGTCGTACCTTAGCATCCTTAGCAATTGATACGATATCTTCAGCAGTGTAATCACTCTTCTCCTTTGGTACTGACTTTGCTGCTTCACCTGCAACTGCAACTGCGAGCTTGGTTGGTTTGTGAGGCCCTTCCTTGATTCTATCAAGATATTCTGGATCTGTAGCTTCCAGAAACATAGTCATCCTCACCTTCCATATGGGATATTCAGATGGTCTCAATATGGGAACTCTAATTGTCTCATATCGGCTTTGGATTTGTGTCTTTGGAGGTTCTTCAGTTTTGGTGGGCTTAGTTGGAGTTTCCACTTCAGATATGGTTGTTTTTGGATCTTAAACTGTTTGTGTATTAACAGATAGGCTCTGATACCACTTTTAGGTCACACACTGTAGAGGGGGGTGAATACAGTGTATAGCACAATCAAATCGAACTCTAATAACTCAAGTAACAGAAAACAAACTTTATTCAAAATAATAAACTCTGTTACAGTATGGAACTGTCCTCTATCAGTGATGAACAAATATCACGAGAGCTGCTAGGGTTACAATGAATAATCTTCTCGATAATGATAACACTTATAGTGTAAACCATATGTCTGTGTTTATATACTACACAGTTACAAGATAATTGCTAATTGATATGGAATATAATTCTGCTTCCTAAAATATATCAATCAGATATCTTTTCTTCCAAGTATTCCATTCTTCACGGAATTCCTTCTTCATGCATATCTCTTCTTAAGTTTGTCTAGATCTTCTCTTCCTGTAAATCAGCTGCCTTCCTTATCTGAATATTTCCTTTAAGTCTTGATATTATCTTCTGATAAATATCTCCTAAACCTTAAGTACTGATGACTTAAGTTCTGACTTCAGTATAAGTACTGATTTCAGTTAAGTACCGATTTGTCCTGTTTAAGTAAGATCTGAAAACTAAACATAAATCATATTAGTCATGACATTATCAAATATATCTAACAATAGGAATGCGAACACCGTCTTCGATAACCATCCAAACTTTGACTCCTTGAGATCTAGCATAAATGTGAAACCTCATTTTCCATGTTACAAAGTTGGTGCCATCAAATAGAGGAGGCCATGAGCTAGATAGAGCTTTAGCACAACCAACGGGATTAATATACGACATTCCGAATCACTTTTTATTGTGCCTGTAAATATGCAAATCACTTAACAAACACGTTAAAAAGCACCGCTCTGATACCAATTGTAAGGTCCCGTAAGAGGGCTATTTTAAGATAAAAGGGGGGTTGAATAGCTTAATTACCAATATAAAATTGTTATGGCATTTTTAAAATAATTTATCCCTTCTTAAAACTTTACCGAGTGGTTATGCAGTTTATATATGCGGAAAATAAAGTGCAGGGAAAGAAAATACCACACGTTAATTTTATCCTGGTTCGCGATGGCGCAACCTCTAATAGATTCGCTCACCCCTAAGTCCAGTCCCTGAGCTCCTCTCCCGGACTCAGGATTTTCCTTTATAATAACTCGCTCATTTAGTAGGCGGAGAAGCCTGTACACCCTTACAAGTATTTGTCTTGGTGCATAACACAAGGGTCACGACCTCAAAATAAATGTAATACCTACACAACTTATCTTAGAAAATAACTCCCCGCTATTTCTTCAAAGTTGATGTAGAACCTTTGTGTGGACTTGGCTTTCTTAGCTTTTGTTGGTCTTGGATCTTAGTGATCTGGTATTGGGTCTTTCTTCTTCCTCACGGTACGAAGACTACTAACTCCCTGTTAGTACGTCTAGGACTTGGGTCTTAGAACGAGAATCACCTCACGACACTTCATTTTACTACAAAACTAATAAGACAATCCATGAAACAAACCAAGTAGAGAAAGATTTTTTTTGAACTAGTATGTTACGGTACTAGCTCACAAGATAGTATAATATTCAAATAAGAATATTAAAACTAAATAAGAGTACTTGACTTAAGATTATAAATAACTAATAGTCCAAGTATATTATAATTACTCATTTATAGATGAAATAGATAGATGGAGTAATATGAGAAGTCTTTTTATATAAAGCTCTTATGACTTATGACTTCTTTAGTATTCTTCTTCTTTTGATTATGTATTTATAGATCGAAGAATACTTAAATTACAACCTCGGAGTTGTAATTTACCTTTAAGTATGTTAACTTAAGGTGTTAAGGTATACTTGTATATTGACGATTATATGGTCAAAGTATACTCTTTAACTTCAAGCACGGTTTATAAGATTTATGAGTCTTAGCCAATATCCAAATAAGTTAAGTGCAAGTAATTGGCTTCAGATTGTGCTTTCGAAGTTTGGACGAATAATTATGAGTATTTTATAGATATCGTATTATAACCCCACGGAATACTGAAGATGTTAGAATGGGATTATACGATATGAATCATAATTGTTTATATACACGATATGTGTTAGCTAAGATCCAATTAAATAGCGTGAAATTAATTGTCTAACTCGTGAATTTGATTCGTCCTTAAATTTAACGGATGATTACGAAGAGTTTATAAATCGAGTTATAATCCCCCGGAACACTAAAGATGTTAGAAGAGATTAAACTATGCTTCGTAATATTTTATGTGCACGATATTTGTTAGCCAAGATCTAATTAAATAACATGAAAGTAATTGGATAACTCGTGAACTTAATACATTTTGATATTTGACAAATTACGAAGTGTTTATAGATCGAGTTATAATCACCCGGAACACTAAAGATGTTAGAAGGGATTAAACTATGCTTCGTAATTATTTTATGTGCACGAATATTTGTTAGCCAAGATCCAATTAAAGAGCGTGAAAATAATTGGCTAACTCGTGAACTTGTGTCAAATATAATCTCCCTTTTGGAGATTAAGTACTTATATTTATAGATCTTCTTGATGAAATGATTTTTGAAGATCAAGTACTTATTGGAATTCGAATTTCGAGTTCGAATCTTAGTTCTCTTTTCGCTTGAGAAAATTCTTTATAAGAGATCTCATATTAGATCTTAAGATGAAGTAGAGAAGTTAAGTACAAAGCTCAAATAAAAAGAACTCAAATAAGAAGTTAAAAGTTACCACTTTTGAGAAACGGTCGGAAAAGTTCGCTGGAAAAATTCGCCGGAGGTTCGGCCGGATTTTGGCACTTTGGTCGAACTTGGGCAGCCCTTCAGGAGGCCGAAAAGTGGTAGTTGATGAGCTCACTTGGTGGGATAAATCTTGGTTGGGTGAAGCTACGCTTGGGTTTCAAAAAACCTTGTATATACGTAGGTATATTGAAGAAAGAGAGGGTTTTTGAGAAGAAGTGTGTGTATAAAATTTGAAAGAGATAAAGATAAGCACTTCTTGAAAAAAACCCAAAAAAGTTTTGCCTCTTTATCTTGAAAAAAATGGGTTGGGTGGGGGTTTATTTATAGGATAAGTTGGGTGGATTGAATGGTGGAGATTTGAGGAAAATTGATGGTGGATGTTGTATGTCACATGAATTGATGACTTGGAAAGTAGGTTATGTTTCTTTGACATATCCATATAAGACAAACAACTTTATGGTTCAAAAACTCAGCTGATATATTTGAATAAATATATATTTTTATTTTTTTAATCATTGTTTAATCACTTAATTAAGGATTAAATACCATTAATTATGACCACCTTTAAAACTCTTAAATAAATATCATAAACAATTTAATAATTACTTAAATAATATAAAATTATGTCCTTCAAGTTTTGGTCAACTTTGGTCAATGGTAGCTAGGTCAAACATGGTCAACTGTGGGACCAACTGCCTCGATTTTTGTGCCCGGACAAAAATTCTCTGAATGTTACGAAATTTTGACCATACTTAGAAAATACCATTTAAATAATGCAAACAAAATTTCAAGTCATTTTAGCATGTGAAAGTATTTTATCTAGATTTAAAACGATTATGTCCACTTTTCCTTCCGAATAAAAATACTATTGGTCTTGAAATGAAGGAGATGGATCTTTTGACTAAAGTTTTTACTTGAATAAATAATTAAAATATATTTCCTAATATAAAAAATATATTTGGATGATAGGAAATGTGTTTGAGTATTTTTGAATATTTTTCTCCTAGAAATGCTGATTTTACGAAACGGGAAAAAATTACTGTAAGTACACATTAATGAGTTGCAGAACTCGATATTAATATTCCAACCATGAATATTAATAAACTTTGATTAAAACTCTTTGTTATTGATGTAAGAATATATTTTTGAGCGAAGAGCGGTATATTTCTGATATAGCATGAGACCTCTAAAGAATATTTCTGCAATATTCCTTTTTCGAGCTTGTTGCCATAGTCCTGTTGCAGTACAGATCTAAGAAATGTCATATCTTGATATTTCATTTTTGATCATACTGCCTTAGAGATATATTTTATATTAGATATAACTTTGATATTTTGAAAAACTGGAATATCTCTTTTATATGTTTGAAAGAAATGATTTTGCTAGTTTGACTTTTTGACTTTGATTTGGATCAATTAAATTCATGTCCTAATGGAGATGATCTATGTGTAATTAAATTTTATGTTTAATCGTACAAATACCAAAATATATAACTTATCGAAGATATCTGTAACACCCCCAGATCCGGGGTCGGGGATCCGGGTTGTCACGAGTTCCATTTCCCTTATTAACACCCAATCTTAATAATTTCTCAACTACTCTGTACTGTGACCCCACAATAAACACACACACCACACGTTATAGTCTCAGAGATGAACATCCAAAAATAATCACAAGTCATTTTATTCCACAATTATATGTCAATACACCTTAAAAAGGTTCTAAATAAATTTACATTTCATTGCCATTATTACAATTCATAAATATACATAAATCTGGTACATCAAAAGTTGAAGCCTAGTCTATTGGTAGTTCCCTACCTCAGCTACAGTGACTTCAATGCCTATAGGAAGCTGCGAAACGCTTCCTATCCGATCGCGAATTGGGAGCTTGGTCCTGTTCATCTTATCTATCTGATGTTGTGTGATGAAAGAAGAAAGCAAGGGTGAGCAGCAAGCCCACCAAAATAATATGTATAATGATTAATAGTATATGAGTCTACTCATAATACTCATGAAAATCTTGGTCAAAAAAAATGAACCAAGTTTGATATCTTAATGCGATGAAGTCGCAAAATATTCAGTATATATACATATATACTTTTCAAAGTAATGGAAGTCCTCTTCCATGCATAATATACACAAAGTCCCATTGTATAACTGTATAAAAATATCGTTGCAAGGTGATCTCATATATCTAACCTTGTCTCAACGTTTTTCTGAAAATCTTTGTCATTCATAAGACAATTATTAATTAGATATAAGTTTAAAAGATGAAGTTACCAAATACTTCACTACACTTATATCATTCCCAAATACTACTTGAACTACCACCGTTCAAGTTATAATCAATTTCAAAAGTTCATCCCACTGATGAGACCACAAGATAAGACTTGAATAGATTCAATCTTTGAAATATTATTGAATGAAAAAGTTATGAGATACTTTATTTAGCCCCGATATATATATGTATCCACATATATATATATCCCTTTAAACATTTCCTGGAACCTCTGTTATGCAAAGTATGAACAGAGTTTGAAACATCCAATGAATTTTGGAAAGGAAAAGAATTTTGGCATAAACCCGATATCTTGCTGATCAGGCAAAGATACCAATAAGTAACCTTTTCTACTGTAGATGGATGAATTCCTCACCGGTCATCACCCTGGCCGCATTAGGACCTCGCGCTAGACCGTACCCCGGCCCCTCACGCGTTGATGGACTGCCACCCAACCACTTACACAATAATAGACCGTACCCCGGCCTGTCGCTTATGCCGACTCAATTAGATGGGCTTACTTCCCGAACGTTGGGCAAATAATCAATTCATTTACCAAAACTGCAACCTCGTTGCGAATATAAAATACACCACAGAGCCGGATTCCCCAGGTTTTGAGCGAGTATTTAAATCCCCTTAAAAAGGAAGATCTTAAATATAAAAATGAGTTTTGGGATCCGCTCTGACTTTAAAAATCATTTTGAAGACTCGAAAACACTTTAAAGAGTGTTTGGAGTAAAGCTGATTTAATGAAGTAAATCAGTCCCCAGAATATTAGAAAATATCTGAATATTATTAATTAAATAATATTCCCATAAAGAATAATCTTTATAAAAAATAATTGAAGTAGAAGTATTAAAATTTATACTTGAAACGAGTATTAAATAACCAAAGATATACTTATATGAAAGTATTATCTTTATTTGAATAATCGAAAATAAGTTTGATTATTTACACCTTATTCTTTAATAAAATAAAGAATATATCTCAGCAAATAATCGGAGTCATAGATCCTCAAATGAATATTCAAATAATATTCATTAAATAATATAAACTGAGTCATAAGCCCTCGAATGAATATTCAAATAATATTCAATAATAATATATAAAAGAGTCATAAGCCCTCGAATAATATTCGAAATAATATTCAAATAAATAAATAAAGTTAAAGTTATCGAATAAACCTTATTCGATTAATAGTTTGGAAAACTATAACCATATATATATATAAATATATATATATATATCCATATCCATATATACAAAATCTACTCGGGATCCTCGACTCCCGGTTTTAGAAAATATTTTCACCTTTGGGTCCCTATACTAAGGGTATATGCAAGTTACCGCTATCCTCTAGCATAGGTATTATCAACTGAACCAACAGATATATTTCAAGAATATGAAACAGACATGCATATATACCATATCACATGCTACAATATATCGCAAGAATTTGCTAAATAACCAATATGCATTTATCGCAAGATCATGCATATACAAATGTATACATCACAACAACAGTATAACGGATAGAATACTTGCCTGAGCGACTGGGGGTTACGAATGGCTCGGGACGAGTCTGGTAACCTATAAACAACAAGTAAGTTGGAATTAAACCAAAATCACTTGTAATTCTATACTTTAACTAACTTAGACTCTAACGCTTGTTTTGCGCTCACTGATTTGCTTAAGTCGCTCGGGTACCCTCGGCTCCACCATTTTTAATAATTTAACCTTTACGAGTTTTAAAGTGATTCCTTCGCGAGTGTCTTACCAACTGCCTAACACACTTACCATAAATGTTTCATACATTAATTAACCCTTTTTGGTCTTTAACCTATGTTTCAAAGTAAGGCGAGGGGAAAAGTTTCGTTCGCGAAATGCCGTTACTTGAAACGGTCGTTTCTCCTAAACCGTGCATCGGAATCGAACGAACTACATATCAAAACGAAGCTCGTAACATGAGCTATCTAAACATGGCAGTGGTCATAATCTAGCAGGGGGTTCTCGGGTCCTAATGTTATGCACAAAAACAGTCCAAAGAAAATCGGACGTTATGACGGCTATGTTTACGCGATTACCAATGATTAAACTACTCCAATTAACCACCAACCAACTCATAACCATCAATACAACAAAACTTCACCTAAACCATACCACATCAGTCCATAATCTCCAAGGTTTTCAACTCAAACAACCACAATCAAGACCTATGAACTATAATCAATCTTCAATTACCAAAACACTTCCAAATAAAACCAAACTACTAATAATCACAATCCATGCTTCTCATTTCACAACACCAACCATTAAACTTACTAACAAATAAAGTAAAGGCTAGGGTTTGAAGTTTATACCTTCCTTGGGAGGTGTTAAGTTGCTAGGAAGCCTTAGGGAGCCTCCTACAAGCTTGATCTTTCCAAAGAAATCAAGAACACAAAGTTAGGCTTTGAAGTTTCTAAAAGTCCGATTTAAAGAACTATAAAAATGAGGGTCTTACCATGATTATTTGGACGAGATTTGTGAACAAGAGTTGTAGGCCATCTCAATACCTTTCCAATGAGCTATAGAACACAATATTTGAGTGAGAAATGAAGGAGATACAGCAGTTTTAGTGTTCTGATTCTGTTTTGGCCGAGAGCATGAAGAACAATGCCTTGGTTTCTTTTTGATTTTGATGAAAAATGATTTGCTTGGCTTGGTTGCTTGGTTTTTGTGCTTGCTTTAGTCAATTACCTTCTTGCCCTTGAATTTGTGTGGTTACAAAGCCACCACACCTCCTTCCTTCCCATGTCATGCTTATGTCACCTTGCACATGTCATAATGCTCCCACTTGTCCACACCTTGTGGTTTGATGATGTCACAATCCCTGGCTTCTTGTACAAGCTTGTCTCTTGGTCACTTATTTGTTTTACGGTTCGCTTATCTTTCGTTCTCGTTTATCGTTTGAGGGATCATACCCGGGATCTTATTACTTAGGTTCCCTTAACCTTTCTCAATATATTATATTCCTTTTATGATCCTCTCCTATAATCCTTTAATTTAAATCATTTTTATCCTGTTACCTTATACTCAATTCTCTCCGTATCTTGTGAATTTCCGGGAAAAATCAAAGTGTTCGGATTTGGATTCTGACGATCTTTACATACACTTATATCCCATATAAAGTACTAATAAAATCTCAGAATATCCATATCAGAACCCCTACATAGTGTGGCATGAAAAGTTTTCTCATTCAGCAAAAACACTATTCATAAGGGTTTCAAAAATTTCCCAAAAATTGGGGTTATTACAGTCTCCCCTCCTTAAAAGGATTCCGTCCCGGAATTAAATAGAAAACAAATGGGGATACTTTCTTAGCATTACACTTTCTAACTCTCGAGTAAATTTTCCCATATTGTGGTCCTGCCACCAAACTCTGCCTAGTTTGATAATCCTTCCCCTAAGCACTTGTTCCTTTTCACTCTATAACCCTTCCTGGTTGCTCCATATAGGTTACGTCGGGTTGCATGTCTATGCGCTCATATGCCCCTATTTGTCTAGCATCCGAATTACACTTTCTTAACATTGATACGTGAAACACGCTATGACTTGCTACATGTTCTGGGGTAAGGCTAGCTCATATGCTAACTTCCCAATACTCCTTAATATATCCAAGGGTCCAACAATTGGTGGACTTAGCTTTCCTTTCTTTCCGAATCTCATCAATCCTTTCCAAGGGATACCTATAACATTACTAGGTCCCCTATTTCGTACTCTTTATCCTTTTGTGTCAAATCAACATACTTCTTATGTCCATCTTGGGTTACTACCAGCCGTCCTCTGATTAGATCTATTATATCCCTGGTCCTTTGGACTACTGCGGGTCCGAGCATCTTGCGCTCTACAACTTCATCCTAACATAAGGGAGATCGATATTGTCTTCCCTCAAGGATCTCGTAAGGCGATATCTCAATACTGACATATGATCTATTGTCGTAAGAAAACTCACTCCGTGTTAAGTGATCATTCCAATTTCTTTCAAGTCTATTGCACAGACTCTCATTATAGCTTTTATCATTAGAACTTTTGCTTCTTAATACCCATTCTTTTCCAGTTCGTAATCACTACTACCTTCCGTTCCTAATATTATACTGGTTATACTTTTGCTCGTTAGCGTTCTATAACCTTTTAATAACCACGTCAACCTTAGTATCACGAATGTGTTCCCATTCCGCATACTACCACCACTTTATTACTCCTTTTTCAGTTGTTTCTATTTTCCAAAATTTGATCAATCAAATAGAAGTAAAGGAATTTGTTGAGAGATCACTATGATCATGAACACTTGTTATATCGCATAGTTAGTACAGAAGGTGGCCAGCCTTTAGTACTTGACAAGCAATTAAACAATAGCTGGTATCCTACTCGGCTTCTATCACACAGATAGATAGTCATTCGGCAATACCTCCCCTTCTGGAAGGGTTGTTCTTCTCAGCTTACATGAAATGAAAAGAAGAGAAAAGAACGAATGGAAGAGAATTGTATATATGAAAAAAATATACTGCCACAAAATATCCGGCTTGGAACCTACCTCTGAACTATAGAGGTTTGTCATAGGAGAACGAATCATATGAGTATTTATATCAACATCAAGTATTATAGCATCGTATTTCCCATGCCTAAATATTTCTATTCCGTCCATCATTCTATGGACCCATGCTCTTCATCGAGCTTATACACAATCACCTTTGAAACTCCCTCGACATCGAAAATCGAATCTGGGATCTCATTCTATACATCATCGTTACTAGAATTCTATGCTCGCACCGCAACCTTCCTCGTATAATAATACGACTCTCTTATTGATAAGAAAGAATAATTATTCACTAGGTAGATACTCTACTTAATTAGTCTATCAATGATAACTTATACACTACCACGACCCGATTAGTGGTACTCAATCTCAACACCCATTCTAATACAACTCTCACGGTTGTAATCATCTCACTACTCGCAGAATCATTCCTACATTACTATGGCCCACCGTTGACCTACTGTAGTCATTCGTTTTCCATGAAGTTTTAATAGCTAACCATACGGAGTCCATTCATATCATATCGAATTCTTCTAAGGAGGTAACATGATCACCGTTCTTGATTCATGAAGAACACTCCTGATCCTGACGTACATTCATGACGTGAAGCAGATAAAATTGCAGAAGAGTTTCAATCAAAGCAACGATAGCAGGTTAATACCATTCTTAATCATATGCCTTAAATAGAAGACTTAACTCAAAGGTTCGTCTAGTCCTTTTGGAAACATGGTCCTGGCTTATCCCAAGATAGGACCTCCTAAGATAGATAGCCCGTTCATGGCGATTACACGAATTAAACTTTTACCAACTACTATTACGGTTGGGTATTGCACAGTCATCAGAAGGAATGTCAATCTTCCAAACCATAATACAACCTTCACAGTTTTAACCATCATCACTGTATTCCTCTGGCACAAGCGCCTATAATTATCCTCTTACCTTTAAAGTGTCGGCCACCTCTTTGGCCTTTCCTGATATTAAAATTTCCTTATAGTCAATGTCATTTTAACCACCTCCAAATAAATTTTCTACCTTATTTCAATCACTGCTTTTGTGAAGATGTATTCCTTAAAATCTGATGAGTAAAAAAAAAATATCACCATTTTTCCATAAGTTATTGCCTCAGTCGTTAGAGGTTAATCACTGTCACGACTGACTCTCAATCATACTTAGAACATCTTTTATCTTAAGTCTTAATTGCCCTGAATAATTTCGACCTTTACTGGTTCGATCCATACTTTCTCGTGGTTTAACACGTGCCCCACTTGGCATCATTATAATCATGTCATATTTCCTTTATCAACATTTTTATTCTTGAGAATTTTGAATATTACCTTTTTCCTTATAAAACCTCTAAGGTTATCCTTCAATCGTTCCTCCTGTATTCCCTAGATACAGGGCATATCACAATACCATTTACTAATAGTAGAACCATTGTCTATATACTTCTGCAAAATTTCTCCACTGATTCTTAAAGGTTATTGTTACCTTAACCCTTTCCAAATCAAACTGTCAAAACTCATACTGTCCCTATTAAGGGTGAAATGCCAACCTTTATGCATTCCCCTAGGATTCATTTTAAGTTACCGATGTTCTATCCTTAATTCCACCTTTAAAAGGTACCTGCATCCTTCCATGGATAAATCAAGTCATATATCCCTGATAAGGGTGTCTTATTCAATCATTCCCACCTCGATAGTATATGCCTAATTTCACAATAACATCTGTATTCAAAATGAGGTCAATCAATATGGCCTCCAAAAGATAACAACGGTTATCCGCTTTTCTTGCCTAATTTGGTAACGATAACAAGGATGTTCTGGAAGATATTGGTCGTGTTCAACGTGAACTTCTTCTTAATAATTCCTTATTTACTTTTGTTGTTTATCTCAACAGTCACCTCAATGTTGGGATATCTTTCATATCTGGCGTCTCCCTTCCTGGGTATCATGCCACCGGTCTTACATATACTTCACATTCTTGAAGGTCACTTCCTTCATCCAATTTTCCTAATTTCTTACTTCCTTGTCTCCTCAGTCTATCCGCGTCTCATATTTAACCTTCGAACTATCTCAAGTTTTCCTCAAATCCTCCCAACTTACAAGGGATAAAATATATGTATCTCTTATTCCTTCAATCATCAACTTTAACTCATGGTGAATCACCCTCATCCTGACGAATGCATACTTTTCTATTTCTATTGCTACGAGTCGTTAGGGTTTCCTCATACCCAACTCCCTTATCATACCTCAAACTCTATTGCCGTTATATTCCTTTCCACTTCAATTCCTTTTTATTTTCCTTTCTCTTATCATTAATTCATGAACCAACACAACATAAGCATAGATTTCAAACGTCCCGTCATTCTGGATTCGTGTCCTTAGAACGAATCTTGACAACTTTTTACAACTTAGATTCACAATTCATCATACTCGTCCGCCTTTGTTCTGGCTCTAAAGCTTTTACACTATCTCCTTATCTTTGGGAATTACTTTCCCGAAAACAATTGGCTGAACTTTAATCAGTTTATCATAACCTCTGGCTCCGTGCCTTTCTTGGTCTTTCACCAGCGGGTGGTCTCTCTCTTAGGAGGGTAAGTGACAAAAACAGTCCTTTGTGGTTCGTCAATCATTTAGAATCTCAAATGATTCCTCTATTTCCTTTAGCCAGGCTCTTGCCTCGGCTGGGTCAGCTTGTTCCTTAGAACTCAGAGAGCTTGGCGACTTAAAGGTCCTGAAAGAATTTCTCACCGCACTGTCTCCTCAGGGTGGTGGTTGGGGATAATAGTCTAAGTTCTTTTTAGACAGGTCCATGAATTGCCGTATAGGAGTACCGTCTCGGGTCTCCTGTCCTTACTCGACTTTTGTTTCCTCAGTCTAAATATTTCTTCCTACTCCCCATAATTGGGGTCATCTTACATAATTTAAATCCTCATTTTCCACTTCATCATGTTATGGGTTCCTTTTGTCTTGGTGGCAACCTCCCTGACTATCACGTTCAGGGTTTGCTCTAACTCTTATTCCTCAAACTAGCTTTCATCTAAGATTTCATCTTTAAGCTCTTAAACCTTTGGAACCCAAATTCTATAGGAATACCTCATTATTCCCTTATCATCTCTCTCGGTATTAATCTCATACCTATTTGTTGGCTCTCTGCCTTCATTCATCACTTTTACTGGCACAATATGTTCTTTTCCAATAATTCGGGCTATATTGCAATCTCGAACAGCTTTTCGGTACCGGCTCCGGTTACCTTCACTTCTATTTCCATTTTCTCAAAATCTCTTATAAACTCTCCAAAAGACATTATCATCTTGAGTCTCTCCTTTTTACTAAGGGCATCAGCCACCATATTGGCTTTCCTCGAATGATAAAGAATCTCCCAATCATTATTCTTGATTAGCTCTAACTGCCTCCTCTGGCATATGTTGAGCTCTTTCTACGCGAAAATGTACTAGAGCACTTATGGCTTAGGTAATTCTCGCACTTCTCTCCATACAAGTAGTGCCTCCAATCTTTAGGGTAAAACTATTGCCACGAGCCTAAGCTCATGAGCGGGGATATCGAATTTCATATTACCTTAATTGTCTTGACGCGTACGCGATTACTTTGCTGTGCTGTATATGAAGCACCCTAATTCCTTATGCGAAGCGTCACTACACATCACAAAATCTCATTTTCCATCCGGCAATGCCAACATAGGGAACGTCACCAACCTTTGTTTCGGTTCTTAAAAGTTATTCTCACATTTCTCTGTCTATTCGAACTTCTCAGTCTTATGAGTAAGCCACGTTAAAGGGGCTACTATCTTTACAAACTTGAACGAACCTCTGGTAGTGACCGGCCAATCCTACCTCTGGGAGTTGCCCTAACCATGGTCATCAATTCATCAGTGGTCCTTTATCCAATCTTGCCAGGATCCTCCTTGGGATCCTCCTCAACAACTATCCCTTCTAGGACAACATCCTCAACCGCTACATCCTCAATATCAACATCATCCGGTCCTGCATTAGGACACTCTATCGGATCCACAATCCGATCTCCAATTAGTAATAAAATATCATCGCCATGTTGCTCCTCAACTTCAGGGTTCGGAGTCCCGCTACCATATACGATAACGAACTACGCTCCTATCACGATATTTATAAGGGTTCCCATAAGGGTTTTAACTGTCAGTGCTACGTTAGGTAGCCCGACTATGAACTTGGCAAGAGTTCTTATTATCTTAGTGAACTTATTATCTTAACGTCCCATCATCTCTGAGGTTTATAACGCTTGGCTCTGATACCATTTCTGTAACACCCCCAGATCCGGGGTCGGGGATCCGGGTTGTCACGAGTTCCATTTCCCTTATTAACACCCAATCTTAATAATTTCTCAACTACTCTGTACTGTGACCCCACAATAAACACACACACCACACGTTATAGTCTCAGAGATGAACATCCAAAAATAATCACAAGTCGTTTTATTCCACAATTATATGTCAATACACCTTAAAAAGGTTCTAAATAAATTTACATTTCATTGCCATTATTACAATTCATAAATATACATAAATCTGGTACATCAAAAGTTGAAGCCTAGTCTATTGGTAGTTCCCTACCTCAGCTACAGTGACTTCAATGCCTATAGGAAGCTGCGAAACGCTTCCTATCCGATCGCGAATTGGGAGCTTGGTCCTGTTCATCTTATCTATCTGATGTTGTGTGATGAAAGAAGAAAGCAAGGGTGAGCAGCAAGCCCACCAAAATAATATGTATAATGATTAATAGTATATGAGTCTACTCATAATACTCATGAAAATCTTGGTCAAAAGAAATGAACCAAGTTTGATATCTTAATGCGATGAAGTCGCAAAATATTCAGTATATATACATATATACTTTTCAAAGTAATGGAAGTCCTCTTCCATGCATAATATACACAAAGTCCCATTGTATAACTGTATAAAAATATCGTTGCAAGGTGATCTCATATATCTAACCTTGTCTCAACGTTTTTCTGAAAATCTTTGTCATTCATAAGACAATTATTAATTAGATATAAGTTTAAAAGATTAAGTTACCAAATACTTCACTACACTTATATCATTCCCAAATACTACTTGAACTACCACCGTTCAAGTTATAATCAATTTCAAAAGTTCATCCCACTGATGAGACCACAAGATAAGACTTGAATAGATTCAATCTTTGAAATATTATTGAATGAAAAAGTTATGAGATACTTTATTTAGCCCCGATATATATATGTATCCACATATATATATCCCTTTAAACATTTCCTGGAACCTCTGTTATGCAAAGTATGAACAGAGTTTGAAACATCCAATGAATTTTGGAAAGGAAAAGAATTTTGGCATAAACCCGATATCTTGCTGATCAGGCAAAGATACCAATAAGTAACCTTTTCTACTGTAGATGGATGAATTCCTCACCGGTCATCACCCTGGCCGCATTAGGACCTCGCGCTAGACCGTACCCCGGCCCCTCACGCGTTGATGGACTGCCACCCAGCCACTTACACAATAATAGACCGTACCCCGGCCTGTCGCTTATGCCGACTCAATTAGATGGGCTTACTTCCCGAACGTTGGGCAAATAATCAATTCATTTACCAAAACTGCAACCTCGTTGCGAATATAAAATACACCACAGAGCCGGATTCCCCAGGTTTTGAGCGAGTATTTAAATCCCCTTAAAAAGGAAGATCTTAAATATAAAAATGAGTTTTGGGATCCGCTCTGACTTTAAAAATCATTTTGAAGACTCGAAAACACTTTAAAGAGTGTTTGGAGTAAAGCTGATTTAATGAAGTAAATCAGTCCCCAGAATATTAGAAAATATCTGAATATTATTAATTAAATAATATTCCCATAAAGAATAATCTTTATAAAAAATAATTGAAGTAGAAGTATTAAAATTTATACTTGAAACGAGTATTAAATAACCAAAGATATACTTATATGAAAGTATTATCTTTATTTGAATAATCGAAAATAAGTTTGATTATTTACACCTTATTCTTTAATAAAATAAAGAATATATCTCAGCAAATAATCGGAGTCATAGATCCTCAAATGAATATTCAAATAATATTCATTAAATAATATAAACTGAGTCATAAGCCCTCGAATGAATATTCAAATAATATTCAATAATAATATATAAAAGAGTCATAAGCCCTCGAATAATATTCGAAATAATATTCAAATAAATAAATAAAGTTAAAGTTATCGAATAAACCTTATTCGATTAATAGTTTGGAAAACTATAACCATATATATATATAAATATATATATATATATATATATATATATCCATATCAATATATACAAAATCTACTCGGGATCCTCGACTCCCGGTTTTAGAAAATATTTTCACCTTTGGGTCCCTATACTAAGGGTATATGCAAGTTACCGCTATCCTCTAGCATAGGTATTATCAACTGAACCAACAGATATATTTCAAGAATATGAAACAGGCATGCATATATACCATATCACATGCTACAATATATCGCAAGAATTTGCTAAATAACCAATATGCATTTATCGCAAGATCATGCATATACAAATGTATACATCACAACAACAGTATAACGGATAGAATACTTGCCTGAGCGACTGGGGGTTACGAATGGCTCGGGACGAGTCTGGTAACCTATAAACAACAAGTAAGTTGGAATTAAACCAAAATCACTTGTAATTCTATACTTTAACTAACTTAGACTCTAACGCTTGTTTTGCGCTCACTGATTTGCTTAAGTCGCTCGGGTACCCTCGGCTCCACCATTTTTAATAATTTAACCTTTACGAGTTTTAAAGCGATTCCTTCGCGAGTGTCTTACCAACTGCCTAACACACTTACCATAAATGTTTCATACATTAATTAACCCTTTTTGGTCTTTAAACTATGTTTCAAAGTAAGGCGAGGGGAAAAGTTTCGTTCGCGAAACGCCGTTACTTGAAACGGTCGTTTCTCCTAAACCGTGCATCAGAATCGAACGAACTACATATCAAAACGAAGCTCGTAACATGAGCTATCTAAACATGGCAGTGGTCATAATCTAGCAGGGGGTTCTCGGGTCCTAATGTTATGCACAAAAACAGTCCAAAGAAAATCGGACGTTACGACGGCTATGTTTACGCGATTACCAATGATTAAACTACTCCAATTAACCACCAACCAACTCATAACCATCAATACAACAAAACTTCACCTAAACCATACCACATCAGTCCATAATCTCCAAGGTTTTCAACTCAAACAACCACAATCAAGACCTATGAACTATAATCAATCTTCAATTACCAAAACACTTCCAAATAAAACCAAACTACTAATAATCACAATCCATGCTTCTCATTTCACAACACCAACCATTAAACTTACTAACAAATAAAGTAAAGGCTAGGGTTTGAAGTTTATACCTTCCTTGGGAGGTGTTAAGTTGCTAGGAAGCCTTAGGGAGCCTCCTACAAGCTTGATCTTTCCAAAGAAATCAAGAACACAAAGTTAGGCTTTGAAGTTTCTAAAAGTCCGATTTAAAGAACTGTAAAAATGAGGATCTTACCATGATTATTTGGATGAGACTTGTGAACAAGAGTTGTAGGCCATCTCAATACCTTTCCAATGAGCTATAGAACACAATATTTGAGTGAGAAATGAAGGAGATACAGCAGTTTTAGTGTTCTGATTCTGTTTTGGCCGAGAGCATGAAGAACAATGCCTTGGTTTCTTTTTGATTTTGATGAAAAATGATTTGCTTGGCTTGGTTGCTTGGTTTTTGTGCTTGCTTTAGTCAATTACCTTCTTGCCCTTGAATTTGTGTGGTTACAAAGCCACCACACCTTCCTTCCCATGTCATGCTTATGTCACCTTGCACATGTCATAATGCTCCCACTTGTCCACACCTTGTGGTTTGATGATGTCACAATCCCTGGCTTCTTGTACAAGCTTGTCTCTTGGTCACTTATTTGTTTTACGGTTCGCTTATCTTTCGTTCTCGTTTATCGTTTGAGGGATCATACCCGGGATCTTATTACTTAGGTTCCCTTAACCTTTCTCAATATATTATATTCCTTTTATGATCCTCTCCTATAATCCTTTAATTTAAATCCTTTTTATCCTGTTACCTTATACTCAATTCTCTCCGTATCTTGTGAATTTCCGGGAAAAATCAAAGTGTTCGGATTTGGATTCTGACGATCTTTACATACACTTATATCCCATATAAAGTACTAATAAAATCTCAGAATATCCATATCAGAACCCCTACATAGTGTGGCATGAAAAGTTTTCTCATTCAGCAAAAACACTATTCATAAGGGTTTCAAAAATTTCCCAAAAATTGGGGTTATTACAATATCCTTTCAGTAGGAAATGAAAGCAAGTGGCCCTTGGGTAGTGTTGTTAGATGAGTACAAGGGAAATTGAAATCATTGAGATAAGGAAAGTATTCTAAAAAATTCTTGTGATATATTGCAAGTACCCTGAACCGTTTTCGTGCTATATTGCAAGTGATTTGAATATACTTGAGATATATCATATAATAGCATGTGTTAGTTAAATTGCTTAGACCTAAACCCTGACCAGATGATTTGATATTGGAGCTGTAAACCATATATATTGAGAATCATTGATTGTTAAATTTCCAGATACTATACCACACAAAAATGATACTATTCCACAAATACATCTACACCAAATACCAAACACTGAAATAGAACTACCGGGCATACGATAGCACCTAAATCCTACAAACACTATAACATCAAGAAACCTAATTCTGTATAACCTTTAAACCATTTTTCCATCTTTTATCTGATTCTTTTTTAGACTGGAAGCCATTCTTCATATACACTTTGATATACCCTTGTGATACTCATGAATTGCATTATACTTTTAGAAAAATGTTTTATAAACATTGATTATGATCCTATTTTATTGAATTACATTGTTTATCATATTAAATTGCTATAGAAAATGATGGTTTTCTGAATATGGACCAGATTCGTGGTCAGACCAGATTCGTAGTTATATTAGGCCAATGCGTTCCTTGGATCCAGTATAGAGAACATGGTTTTGTGCCTTGTTCGGAGTAAGTGCATAATTGATCAGCAGCCTAACCATGGTTTTCAAAATTAAATGTGAATATCCAATTCTAATAATTGCTTAATAAGAAACTTTATTTCTCTGAATCATTTCATTTGATCATTGTTTAACCTCAGTCATTGTTTATATGACTTGCTGAGCTGGTTAGCTTGTGATCCTTTTTGTGTTCTTTTCTCGTTAAGAATGAAATTATCGGTAGAGATTTGGTTCTCGTGGTTTGCAGGCTATTACATGAGCCCGTAGGGTTTACCCAGTGCGCAACCAAAGGGTAGCGGCTGCGGGTCACCTACGATAAAAAAAGAAGATCCCCAAACTAGTATTCGAGCTAGGATTCTAGGTTGAGTGTTGGAAAGAGCTAGCAGGAGTGTAACGATTCATATATTTTTAGTATTATTTAAATGCGTAGTTATGGAATTATTAAATAAATAAAATATATGTATGGGTTCTGTCAGCTGGATATTAAATTGTTATTATTTATATGTGATTGTTGGTGTTCGAGGATCATTTGTGTAATTAGCTGTGGAGCTGTGTTGTTCTGATTTTATCTTTAAAGGTGATTTTATTCAAGATTTATTTCCATAAATACTTGGGTTATCTCTAAAATTATTTTTATTGCTTTACAATTTTATTTATCATTTTTGGGATTTTATAAAATTTAGAAATCATTGTTGTAAGACTTAAAGCCATCAGAATTTTCTTAGCCTATGCAGCTCATGCCAATTTCAAAGTCTATCAAATGGATGTCAAAAGTGCCTTTCTGAAGGGAGATTTAGAGGAGGAAGTCTATGTCAGTCAGCCTCCTGGTTTTGAAGATCCAAATTTTCTAGAATATGTCTACTATCTTTTGAAAGCACTTTATGGATTGACGCAAGCAACTAGAGCCTGGTATGATACTTTGTCAAAATTTCTATTAGAAAATCACTTCAAAAGAGGTACTTTTGACAAAACTTTATTCTTTAAAAATGTTAATGGCTCTAGAATACCTATTCAAATTTATGTAGATGATATTATATTTGGCTCTATAGATGAAAAACTTTGCAAAAAGTTTGCCAAATTGATGTAAAGTAAGTATGAAATGAGCATGATGGGAGAACTAACTTACTTTCTTGGTTCACAAGTTAAGCAAGTTAGTGATGAAATATTCATTAGTCAAACCAAATAAATTTATGATCATTTAAAGAAGTTTGATCGAATGGATTGCACATCTGCAAATACTCCCATGGCCACTGCAACTAAACTTGAATTAAACACTACCGAAAAGTCTGTGGATATTTCAAGCTAACGAGGCATGGTTGGCTCACTTTTGTACTTAACAGCTAGTAGGCTAGATATAATGTTTGCTACTTGTCACTGTGCTAGATTTCAGGCTGATCCTAGAGAATCTCATTTAATAGCTATTAAGAGAATTTTCAGATATCTCAAGGGTACACCAAAACTTGGCATTTGGTACCCTAGATATTCTGGTTTTCATCTAACTGGTTATTCAGATGCAGATTATGCAAGGTGTAAAATTGATAGAAAAAGTACAACATGAACCTGTCAATTTTTAGAAAATAAGCTGGTATCCTGGTTCAGTAAAAAGCAAAATTCAGTTTCTACTTCTACAGCTGAAGCTGAATATATTGCTGCTGGCAGTTGTTGTGCACAAATTCTATAGATGAAAATCCAATTGTTGGACTATGGTCTGCAAGTGGACAAAATTCCTATTTTATGTGATAACACAAGTGCAATTGCCATTACTGAAAATCCAGTATAGCATTCAAGAACAAAGCACATAGATATCAAGTACCACTTCATTAGAGAACATGTAATGAATGGTACTTTGGAACTTCATTTTGTTCCAAGTGAGAAGCAACTTATAGATATCTTTACCAAGGTACTTGATGAATCCACCTTCACTAGGTTGGTAAGTGAGTTAGGTATGCTTAATTATTCCTAAACCTTTTTTTTAATAATTTTGCAAGTTGAAATGAGCCAGAAACTTAATTGATTCTTCTGTTTTGGATGAAGATTTGGCTAAGTCAAAATCTACATATCGACGGATGTTCATTATCAATCAAGTTTGATCATCGGTACAAATATAATAGCTTGGTAAAAATCAATTACTTTTCTGGATTATTTTTAACCCGACGGATAATTGCTTTATTCTCATCCGTCGAATTGTCCACATCTTAGCCGTTAAAGGTCTGAACATTATCCATCAAATTTACTTATAATCTGTAAGTATATCACGACGGATAATTGATAGAATTCTAACAGTTTATTTTACTTTTAAACGGTTATTTTGGGAAATTTTCATTAGGTCTTTAATTTTTACCTTTAATTTTTAACCCATTTTATCTGAGAATATATAAAAAGCCTAATTTCAAGTTCATTTTAGCTTTTATCTTTCTCTATTGCAATTAACTGCTCTCTTCTTCCTCAAAGCAAAACCCTCTTTCTTTCTACAAATTTCCTTGCTTAACAAAGGCACCAGTAGTCAAGATCATGTCTCAATCAGGATTCATTTATGAGAAGGACAACTTCGTGGGCCTTATGAACAAAGAGATTCCAGCCTCTGAAGAATATCACAAAATGATGGATTTTGTGAAAGGATGCAAGCTTAACTATGCCATGCTGGAATCACCTACAATCTACTATGAAGTTATAGAGGAGATATGGACCACTACTGTGTATCAGGCAACTGACAAAACTATAAATCTCTCCATTAAAGGTAAGGAATGTTGTATTAATAGTGATACTATCCAAGCATGCTTTAAAATTCCTGAAAACACTTCTACTAAACCACACACAGATGCTGATTTAGTTAACTTGCTTAATTTTATTCACTATGTACTTCCTACCACTAAATTAAGTGAAATTAGGAGACTACGTCTTAAAAAAGAGTGGAGCTTTCTGTGTGATGTAGTTACCAAGGTATTTTCTGGTAAAATAATCAACTTTGATTTTATCAATACTACTCTGCTTAACATGCCTCATATGTTGCTTACTGATAATTACTATAACTTCAGTGATGCTATCATGTTTGAGTTAGGCTACAAGTTAGGGGAGATTAAAAAGAGATCTAGAAATGTTTATTATGCTAGATTCTTTATGATTATTGTTAACCATATTTGTAAGGATCTTGTGATTGAGAACCCAACCAACAAACTGGATTGTTGGGTTCAAGAAAGAAGAATAATTGCAGATTTAAACAGAGCCAATCACCACAAGGATGTGCCTCTTATTTATTTGCCTATCATGGAGGGCCCTCGGGTAAGTGAGGTAAATACTTATGTCCCTACTTCTTAAACCTCTCAAGTTTCTTTGCCATTGACTGTGGCTATGGCATCTATGTCAATGACCCAACAGATGCTTACCCAAGTCACAAAACCCAAACCTTCAAAATCTAAATCAAAGAAACCATACTCTGGTGTCTCTCAAAAGATGACAGTTTCAAAATCTACCAAAAATAAAGAGGGGAGTATGAAGGGGGTGAGATTGGTGAGGGACAGGGTGAACATCAAAGAAGCCCTAAGAATAAGGATGGTGAGGTGAGTGTACCCAAGCCTAGCCACACCACAGTTTCCCAACAAACTGTGGTACTGAATAAGGAAATTAGCACATCTCTAGTTTCATCCTCCCAAAAGGATGCTACTATTGAAACAAGCTCCCAACCAAGAGCACATGACAAAAGGGTTAGGGACACAGACTCACCCCAAACTTATATATAAAAGAAGAAGTCTAGTGTTAGTCGCTAAACACGCGCTAATATTCACGCAAGTACGCGTTCGCAAGTAATATAGAATTATTTCTAGTTCATTCCTACAGAGACTGGTTTAGATTAACTTTGTGATTTATACACTTATGCAATAATGATATGGCTATTATTCAATGCTAAGACGAATAACAATTTGAGTTTTGATTATACTACGATTAACTAATGAGAATTATACTAGAGAACATTAACTAAAGAGAGTAAATAGAGTTGAATAATATATGACACAAACATGGGATTCTAACTTCATTAAGTACTTCATTCAATAGCCTTTTCGTTCTTAACCTTAGCATGTAATGGTGATGACACTAATCAGATAACACGAGTCTGATAAACGCCAACTTTTTGTTGTACGAGTACCATACTACCAGACATCCATAAAAGTGATAGAAGCTGAATAGACACCAATTATATTGAGACCCTATATGTCTATAGAATTTGAAAACGTAACGGTTTAATGCACAAGTTATCTATCGTGATTACATAGGGCAAGTAAGATGGTTAAAATTATCTACAAATCATGCATACCAATAACACATGAACCTATGCTAGCATGGCAAGTTCTAAATCCTTAAATTCACTTCCGCTTCATTAAGAATTAACACACTATCTAATAAGCTCGCTACGCTCATAAGACGAATAAGCACAACCAATACTAGGTTATCATACAATCACCACACACTAAGGCATCGAAATGAATTAACTAAAGAAATCCATAAATAAATCTGCTAGAACCCCACGATAACGATTAGCCCATAATCGAACTCATCATCAATGTGGGTTCCGATGAAAGCATGGTATAATAAACGTAGTCTTTATACTTAATAAAACCAAGTACGAAACACAAGTAAAGGTTCAAGAATAAGAAAACTAGCATCCAATGTTACAACTTAAACAAAGAATCACAAGAATAAACTAGATCTTCTTCGCTTTGGTTGAATTGTGCTCTCCAGTCTTCTTTACTCCTTCTCCTTAGCTTTTGTATGTCTCTCCCTTTAAAAAACATCTTTATTTATGTATATATATGCTGCAGAATTGATCAGGGCTTCAAACTCTCAAAATCCTAATATAAACAGAATTCTGCTACCCTGACCTGGCGCGACCGCGCGCTTGGTTTCTGTTCTTTGGGTGCGGCCGCGCGCTTGACATGCGCGGGCGCGCCGTCCTCCTGAATAAAATTCTGAATTCTTCTTTCGCCTTGCTAATTTGAGCCGGTCTTTTCACGAGCCTTTATTCCAACACCATCCAAACACCAAATTAGCACCACAACCATGCTAATTTACCTAAGTACCTGGAAAATGCCTGCAATGCAAAACCACTACAAAAACACGTAAAAACACGTAAAAACACCAACAACTTGAGTACAAATACACCAATTCAAAGCTTTATGGAGCGTAATAAAGTGTCATAAATGCCACTCAACATCTAGAAAACTTGGGGATGCACAGGAATCACACACAGTGCAAACTGCAGCTAAAGACTCAGTCACTGCACCTTCTCAAACTCAGTTTGATGTGGCTCCAATAAATATGCAGTCACAGGCAAAATCTCTAACAATAAAACATCTCACACACACTAGATACACAAAACTCTCCCACCAATTCTCTGGATGTGGATATGATTCACACATCAATTCCTGATTCTCTTTCTTTAACTCTGTTAGAGAAGCCAAAATTCAGTGCAAGTGAGCATCATCTTCTAGATGATCTGTTGGCTCACTTGCCAATTCTTTCAGGAACTATTGAGACTTCTTTGCCTAAATTATCATCAATATGCACAGAGTCCATAATATTTTCTACTCCAAACTCTATCATTTCCTCTATTCTGATGGATATTGGTCATCTATCGGCTAGTGATTGTATCCCGACGGATGTTCCTAACAGCAGTCATCCGTCGGCTATCCTAACTACTACCCCGACGGATGTTCCTCATCCGTCGGTACTCACTACATAAGCTGAATTTTCAACAATTGTTACAAGTGTGGATGAGCTAGTAGTTGTACAATCACTCCTAGGATTGAGGGAAGTGAGTGAACAGAGTAAGAGGCTGAGTTGCTCTCAGGCAAAAGGAGGGAAAAGAGAGAAATTATACAGGCTATTTCTTCCAGCCTGGTAAAAGTGAGTGAGGGGAGTTCCACCTTAGTAGGTGAGGGTGTGAGGGTGGTGAGCCAAGGGGAGCCCTGATGCAAGAATATAGAGAATATGAGAGAAATGCAGGTACTGAAGTTTGGGAAGAGCCCATTGTTAGTGAGTTAATGGATGTCAATGAAGTTGATAAGAAACAACTATTTCAGCAAGATTATCAAGTTGTCTTAGATTTTGTTTCTTTTGATGCTAAGGCATTTACTCATCCTGTTCTAGCTTATCAACTTCTAGCTGAACAGGGCAATGAGGCAGCTGAGAGAACTTTGAATCTGGTGCACACAACTGCTTCTATGCAAAGGGCCAAGGATGTAATCACTGCCTTGCCTACCACAACTGGTGTAGATTCTGATTCTTTCAGTGGTGAATTTGGAGACAGTGGTGGAGATGATGAAGAGGAGGAGCCCATGGATTTAGTGGGAGAAGTTGGTTCAAGCAGGAATGCAAACACTCCATCATGGATGTTTAGCAATGAATGTAGTGAGCATCATTTTAAGTCAATCCTGATCTCTTTCATCAAACAGACCAATACAACTCTTCAAGCCTCCACAGACGCCAACACCAAAAGTCTGCTACAGGCTCATCTCAACTCCCTTCAATTACATCAAATATCAAAACTCAAACAGACTTGGGAGGTAGATGCACTCAAAGGCTCCATAGCTGATATCAAGGGTATGTATCTAACAGACTGGAGTATAAGCTTCCTGAAGCTACAATGAGAGATCTACATCAAAGACTTAGGAAGTATTCTGAAACAAACTCCAAAATTGATGTTGTTAGCAGAAGGGTGATTAACCTAGAGAGTGAGCTCACTAAAATCATACTCAATCAAGCTCATCAAACTATGCTTCTTCAACAGCTGGGGGCTACACATACTAAACCTAAAACTTCTCAACTTGATGCTAACAAAAAGGGGGAGAAAGGCTCAATTACCTCAGTTAGTCAATGTGCTACAAGTGAGGGGAAGACAGTGCTGAAGATAAATGTCAGCAAGGTAATTGTTCCAGGAATCACCTTCACTAAGCCACCAGTAATGGACAGTATAAATTTGGTCAATCTCAAGGTAGCTGAACTGAATGAAAAGAGGGAGGAGTTTGACAAGAAGATTGAGCAGAAATTTGGTCAAATAGAGAAACCAGACAAGATCTTTCATCAATTATCTCAAGTCAAGCAAATCTTAGTGAATTGCATGAGTCTGGGTAATATGGAAAAGGGCCAACCTTCATGTATAAAGTCTCCAAAAGCCAACTTGGTTTTGAAGCCCAAAAGAAATTATCCAAAGTCATCTAACAAGAACCCCTTGGATCTTATGTTTGAGACTCCAAGGCCAGATGAAAAGAAGTTGTTGGCAAGGTCCATTGCATTCTTCAAGGATCCAACTGACTCTGTACTAAAGAGAAGAATTTCTAAGATCTATAGGAATGGGAAAGAAATCTGTGTGGTGGCTGGACACCCTCAGTTTGCGAAAGCTAAAAGGGAAGAAAATGAGAGAATTAAACAAGAAAAGAAGCAAGCTGCTTTAGATGCTAAGAAGCTTAAATAGAAGAAAAAACAAGCTGTTATAGTAGCCAAGCTCCGAGCTGTGAAAACTGCAACTGAGATTTTTGAGAAGGAACATGTGATAGCTGAAGCTCAGGATCCGAAAATGCAGAAGGAACCTCAACAGACAAAGAAGCCAAGATACAAAGTCAGGGTTAAAAGAAGATTGGACTTTAGTGATGATGAGATGAAAGATTACATTCCCAACCAGTTTACCTCTACAACTCAAACATCCAAGCTTTCAGTGGTGCAGAAGGAATTTAAGGTGGATCCTACAAGGAATTATCATGGTGAGCCAATAGTCCCCAAAGATGAGCCAGTAGAATGAGATAGCTTGCCTCTTCCTGAGCTCAATTTATAAATCTTCAACAAGTTAAAGAAGACAAAGACAAGAGCAATCAAGAAGGTCAAGCCTGTGAGACTCAAAACCAAAAGCTTAACTAAAACTCAACCAACTGTCAACAAGGGAGATCTTTTATATATCAGTGACATCAAGGAATTTTCAGATATAAATCTCTACATGGATGAGTTAAAAGAAGTAAGAGCAATTGATGCTCACATAAATCTCCCTGAAAGACTAGTGTTCAAATACAAGGGTGGGGAAGAGATCATATGGCCCCTTCACAGGATTCTTCAAGAGAGCTGTTCTATTTTGATAAAGATCTTCTCATCTTTTAAGAAATGTTTTGGATTTAATGTGACTGCCAAGAGAATGATTCTAAAGAAGATAGAAGAACTAAGGAGTAGAAAAGCCTTAGATGCAGTCCCAAGGACTCTATCAATTCCCTTCATAAGAAACAGAGTGCACTTGAGGCCTTACTGGCTGATAAAATTCATGGATGAAAAAGGTGTCAGGAGATTCTTAAGACTGGATGACCAATTGAGCATCTCAAGCAATAAGACTCTATTGGAAATGCAAGAAAAGCTGGATCTATCAAATGTTGAAGAACTTGAATTTCACAGACAACTCCAAAATCAAATAGAAGAAAACAACAGGAAGCTTGGGAAGAAATCAAGAAAATCAAGGAGATAGATCACATCTGCTCATACTAGAGGAGAATCTTGAAAATTATTGTGAGAACTCTTTGTACACTTTAGTTTGTTCAATTTTTTAATAAACTGTAGCACTTACTAGTTTTATCTACCATAACTCAATCTGTACATTTAGGGTGTTTTGTTATCATCAAGTTTCTCTTAATTTATGGCTACAATTCCAGTAGACATAAATTGGGGGAGGTTGTTAGGAATATATTGTGAACTTGATGATAAGTTGAACAAAACACCTTAGTAGATTTAACTTAATGTTTTTATAGCTCTCAACGGATGTTCTACAATAGTCCCGACGGATGAACTTTATAATCCTGACGGATGACCACTGAACATCCATCGAGAGTGTAGCTTATGTAATAATAAGTCTCATAGTACATGTCTGCAAACAACAATATATTAGTTGAGTAGATGCTGTAGGATTCTTTAAGCCATGTTGACTACTAGATTGATATGCAGAATAGGGTGGCTAATTGTAAATATAAGATGTCTTGTAATTTTGTATAAGTGAAATAGAGTCAAATGGCAGAAAGTCTCCTGATGGATGATCTACAAAGGCTCCCGACAGATAATCAACAAGGAATCTGACAGGTGACCAACATAGTCCCGACGGATGATCATATTCAAAAGAGCAGTTGACAGTGACAACACAGTCACATGCGTCGGGTGTTTGAAAATAGAATGTGACAACCTAATTGCAGGATTTAGAGAACAAAGAAGCATTACTATTTCCATACAATTATGAAGATATTCAAAGATGTTGGATAGTGTAATGAAGCAGCATGAAATTAGACTAGAAATAAATTTTGTTTTACTTATTTTCTTTTTATCATATAACTTGGTAGTATATAAACCAAGTGTAGCAAGTAGAACAAACAATCAAGTTAGTAAGCATTATTTTCAAAGAGATAGAAAAGGCTGTATCTGTTAAGCATCTCTTTGTAATTCTGCAAGTTCACTTGTAAGCAGTTGTGTGCTATTTAAGCATCACAAAGTTCTCATCTTAGTATATATATCTCTGGTGGATAAACTTGTGTTTTATTTTTTTGTGTATTATTTTCATATCTTTATTATTTCACAACATAGAAAAATCTGCACAATTATATTATTAAGTAAGAACAATTTTAAAATCAAAAAAAGAAACCAGAATTACATTCAACCCCCCATTCTGTAATTCTTGTTGCATTGTTTGGGAATAACAACAATGCAGAAACGTATATTTACAATGTTTGATGTAAGCATCGGTACAATTAAAATTCAAACTTCAAATAGTTTAGGCATAGCTTCACCTCATAGTAAATTCATCATCTAATTGGTATGTAAACTTAGACCTTCAAGTAAATAATACAGTGAAATTTCAAACATGCTTTGATTATGAGTGAGCTACATAAACATATTAGGCGGGATCGAAGCTGAGAAGCTGCTTGACTTTTTCGGAAAATTATTTTACTTGTAGTATAATGAAAATACGAGAAAGACGTTTCATCCAGCTCACTCTTTATTACGTCCCCAAGTGTGCATTTGATCCCACTATTTCCTCCATCATAAGAAATATCTGCTACATCAGTTTTCCAAGTCATCAACTGAGCAATGGTATTCACTTAATCAGGATTAACCTTGACATGGAAATATATGAGCATCTCATTAGAGTATTACATGGTAGTAACCGAAAACATCTAAGGTATTATAATGAACAAAAGAACCTGAAAAAACAAGTAAAAACTTCAACACTGAAATTGCCAAAAAATATACCACTAAAATGCAGTTGATACACCTTCAACACCAAAATTTCCAGGAACATCCAATACCTATCAAAACAACATAGAATTATGGACAACTGGTAATGGTACTTTGAGATCAAAACAACACACAACAAACAATTTATTGCAAATATGTTAAATTACCTGCTTATTTTTTTACCCAGAATGTTTGAAAATCATGGATCAATGTTACATTTATTGTAGCCAACTATGTTTCGTTAAAATAACCACATGTCCTCTACAATAACAAAAGCAAAATAGAAAATGAAGAAACATCAAAATTAAAACAAAAATTCAGAAACTACTATTTAAAGGATCAGAAACTAACAATAAACTTTAAATAATAAAGCAGATATATAAGAAACAAATTATTGGAGATTTAAACACAAAAAAAATATTCAAAACTCATTTGGATATTCGATCAAACACTTAGAGCGCGAGAATCTAATTAGACAATTCTACTCGTGTTTTCATACATATACAACTTGCCTTTGTCATTGGCCGGAACCTGAGACTCTATAATTCAAAAATAATGAAAGTGTAATAAGTAATAAAAAAAATATACAATATGCATATATTATTGTATGCAATTTTGGAAATAGAGAAGCTTCATGAGCACACTGGTTTGTATGATTTAAGCGCATATTTCTATAGTCTACACAAAAAAATCTACATCAAACTATTTAAGTATATCGCATATATTTTGTAATTTCATCAAAACAACACGTGTGGATAATGATAACCTGATGAATAATCTTAACATACGAAAGTTCCACATCATAACTGCTGGTAGTCCTTCAATGTCATCTGCCAAAATATTTAATTGCACACCCTGTTGAAACAACTTAATCAGCTAAGACCCCATCAAACACTAAAATCTGTATAATAGCGGAACATCCCCAGAATGATCTAAATTATTATAAATCTAGAGGTTGTGCTATATAATATAAGTATGTTGGGAATTGGCTACGTCAAGAATCAGGATCTGTCTGACAATCAGGATATGATCAACTATCAGTATAAGATTATCCGTTGAAAGGTTCACTATCATCTATTGACAATCTACTCAGTCATTCGTTGATATTTACATATGAATATCCGTTGAAGTTCTAACATATATCCGTTGATCAGTATATCCGTTGATACTGACTTGAATGACAAGTCAGAGCTGCGAGATAAATAAGAATGTGTTAATTTATAGGATCATAGTTGATTTAGATATGTATAGAAAGTAGAATAGTTATACTGTAACATATCTTTTAATTGATAGAGATTGATTGTAGATGTGTAGTATATAAACACAGAATAGGTTATCACTTTATTGTGTGTACACAACTCGAGTATTCTATAACCTAGAAACTCTTAAAAATATTATTCTTGAGAGAATTTTGTAACAGTTTATTAAAGATCAATATAAACTATAATTTGATTTATCTGTACTTAATTTACTTCTGTAATAAATCAATTTGTTTAGTAATCATATCCAACCCCCCTTAAACAATTACTTTACTGAGCTAGTAAGGGATATATATATATTATTTTAATTTGAATTTAAAGTTTGGGATGAGAATGTGATATGGGGGTGGTAATAGCTTCTCAGGAAGCTTATACCAATTGTGTCGTGTTTTTTAATTTGTAAACATATGCAGTATGTATGTATATTAATATGTATTAGTATATAATACATGTATTGTATATAATTCAATGGCAAAATTATGTAATTACTGCAAGGAGTAAGGGGTTTTATAGTAATTTTAGCCTGAAGTTGGCGTTAGGATTTATACTATTAGATATATATATACATATATATGTATGTATATATAGGCTTGGAGTTTTTTAAGGCCACAATATAAAACTTTTCTATTAGTGCGGCCTAAAATTACATTTCTCGAATATTTTTTAACAATCCAACCGTACAGATGTGAATATTAAGTCAAAATATAATTGTAGAAAAAATTTCATGCAAATCTAAGTGTAAAAATATTGATTTTATAATGATTCTATTTTCTTATATAATGTTAAGGTAGAGATTGAACGATTATTTTTTGTTATAAAGTGGCCGATCTAAATAACAAAATCATTCAAAAATTTGCATACTTACTTATTTTTACATGATCTTTACATCTGTACGGTTGAATTTTTAATTTGACTTTAAAAAATTTGGAATTTGAGCTGCACTAATAGAAAACTTTTATATTGTGACCTTTAGATACTCTTTTCCATATATATATATAATATGGGCCTGAAATTAGTCTAAAAATATAATTAATGTTGAAATAATTAGACCTGATACGGTCCAATAACGAAGCCTAATTAATGAGGCCCGAAGCCTTCATTATTTTTTAATTTCGTAATTAATAAATAGAGAGGATTAACAGCTCATTAAATGAGTCCGATCAGTGATGTAACTCTATGGAAAATAGCCTTGAGGGCACCTAAACCAACAAAAAGACTGATTCCTTCATTCTAGGACTTCAAAGTCTATCTAAAGTCGGAGACTTATTCATCTAGTCTCCTAACCCTAGTCCAATTCAAGGACCTCTAATATCTATATAAAGGGTCTCACCCCTCCATTCAGAACCACGTTCTTGGCTTGATTCTCTAAACTCACAGAGATACGTAGGCATCTTGTGAAGGCATATTTAAGCTACAAAACACAAGAGCATCCATTAAAGGCCTTGAGCTCTCGAACCCTGGCAATAAATATCATAATAAATACAATCTGGTTTTTATCCATAACATTGGGCGGCGTCTGTGGGAAAGCATAACAACAACCATGGTGAACACACGGAGCAGAAATAATTCCCCTGAAGGAACACCGGCTGTGACAACTCAACCAATTTTATCAGTGGTGGAGATACCCCTGCATTCAACCTACGCCTTCACCTAAGATGGGACTATGGTAGGAGCAACCGAGGCACAACCTCAAGGGACGAATCCCCCGGCTCCTCAAGGGACGAATCCCCAATTTCAGCAGTTACAAGCACCTGTGAATCCTCAACCCGTTGGGTAAGAGTATTCAACAATTGTGACCACTAACCCCCCTTACGGGATGCCCCTATACCCTGAGGTTGGAGGGAATGGGCACTCCAATCGGAGTGAAGCACAAGGGCAGATGTCCCATTGTATACATGGTTTGGCTCCTATTCCATAGGATCAAGAATTCTCTGGACCTTATACTGAAAGAGACTTTGAATCTTCGGATGATGATGTGGCTCCAAGAAGGAAGCGTGCTGGTAAAGAACGGATGCCTGATGCTAATCAGCGTCCCAAGAGCACCGAGGGATGAATCCCCCAAGAAGTACAGGAGAGGATCAGGGCTCATGAAGCTGAGATCCAAAGGCTGAAGCGCGACCTAGAGGTGCACTTGACCCCAAGACCCCCACTACCTCTAAGGAGGAGAGATCCTCCTCCGATCATAGACTTGGATGGTCCAATACCAAGAAGAGTTGTTGCCCCAAGGGCTGATCCAAGTGATCTCATGCCCCTAGGAGATCTTGATGATCCAACTCCACCATTCACTGAAGAGATGATGAATGCCCACATCTCAAGGAAGTTTAAGATGCCCACCATCAAAGCTTATGATGGCACTGGGGATCCAGCTAATCATTTTTGAACATTTTCTAATGCACTATTATTGCAGCCCGTGAATGATGCTATTAAGTGTCGGGCCTTTCCTCAAACCCTATCGGGGATGGCTCAAAGGTGGTACAGTCGTTTACCTCCAAATTCAATTGGGTCCTTTAGAGACTTAAGTCAAACTTTCATTAAGCAATTCATTAGTGCAAGAGTGCCTGAGAAAAGTTCAGCATCCCTCATGAGCATTGTGCAGGGAGCAAATGAGTCCTTGAGAGACTATCTGAATCATTTCACCAAAGAAGCTTTGAAGGTCCCAGACCTTGATAACAAGGTAGCTATGATAATACTACAACATGGAACTAGGGATGGATTCTTCAAGATGTCATTAGCCAAGCGCCCTCCTGAAAGCATGTTACAGCACCAAGATAGGGTCGGGAAGTATATCAAAGTGGAGGAAAGCATGAGGAAGATAGTGGAAAATAACGAGCCCTCTAGTGGTAAGAAGCGTAAGACTGGTCTAGAATATAATGCCAAGGACAAGTATCCTGAACTGAGAAAATGCTGATTTAACCCCAAAGAAGGGAGGACCTGGACAAAAGTTCACCGATTATGCTAAACTAAATGCTCCTAGAAGTCAGATCTTAATGGAAATTAAAAGAGATAGGGATGTTTGTTGGCCTATGCCCCTGAAGGTTGATCCTACTAAGCTAGATAAGAGCAAATATTGTAGATTTCACAAGGATATTGGTCATGACACCGATGAGTGTAGACAACTGAAGGATGAAATTGAATTCCTCATTCAAAAAGGAAGGCTGAGCAAGTATACTGGAGATGGAGGAGATAGGAATAATAATGGAATAAGAAACTTCGATGATCTCAAAAGGGATCAGGATGATCAGGGGTGAAATCTCCAACCCAGGGGACGGGTGATGAACGCAATCTTTGGAGGACCACGACCCCAAGGGCCAGTGATAAATACGATCTTTGAAAGACCGACTGTTGCTGTTTCATCTAAAAACTCGAGGAAAACTTATACTAGAGAAGTTATGCATATTGTCGGAGAAGCCCCGAAGAGGGCTAGGACAGGAGAATAATGACATTCCATGAATTTGATTAGAGGGTGTCCAATTTCCTCATGATTATCCTCTGGTCATAACATCGATAATAGAGAACAGTCCGGTGAAGAGAGTCTTTGTAGACAATGGAGCCTCGGTGGACATCTTACTCCATAATACCTTTATAAGGATGGGTTACAATGATTCTCAATTAACCCTAACTAATATGCCAATATATGGTTTCGCTGGAATCAAGTGCCCCGTGGAGGGAATAATTAAGTTGCCTCTGAATATAGGTCAGGAACAAAGACAAGCAACACAGATGTTAGACTTTGTAGTGGTAAAGGCTGGATCAACTTACAATGCAATTATGGGAAGAACGGGAATACATGCTTTCAAGGCAGTCCCCTCTTCTTACCATTCAGTGATGAATTTTCCCACCCGGAACGGGATTGGAGAAGAGAGAGGAGATCAAAAGATGGCAATGAGTTGTTATTTAGCCTCTCTTAGAGAGTAGAAGACTTGATTCCAATCCCTTTGGCTCCCGAGGACCCTGAGAAAGTGACTTTCATTGGAGCATCACTGGAGGAGCCCCTTAGAGGGAAGTTGGTGAGGTCTTAACAAGAAAATAGTGATGTATTTACATGGTCAGCAGCTGATATGCATGGCATAGACCCAGAACTGATCACTCATTAATTGAATGTAGATCTGAATCGAAAGACTATGAAGCAAAAGAAAAGGAGTTTTTCCCCTGAGAGGCAGGAGATAATCAAGCAAGAAGTAAAGAAGCTCTTAGAGGCTAGTGTCATTGAAGAGATACAATTTTTGGAATGGTTAACAAACCCTGTAATGGTAAAGAAGGCTAAAGTAAAATGGAGAATGTGCATGGATTAATTTACTGATCTGAATGATGCATGCCCAAAGGATTGTTTCCCGCTGCCAAGGATAGATACATTGATATATGCGATCGTTGGTCACGAGATGGTGAGTTTCATGGATGGATTCAGTGGATACAATCAGATCAAGATGCATAAGGATGACATCCCAAAGGTATCATTCATCACTGACTTTGGTGTTTTTTGTTATCTTGTTATGGTGTTTGGTCTTAAGAATGCAAGAACTACCTATCAAAGGTTGGTAAATAAAATTTTTAAAGATCTTATTGGGAAAACAATGGAAGTTTATGTAGATGACATGTTAGTCAAGAGTCTTGTGAAGACTGACCACATAACCTATTTGAGGGAAGCCTTTGAGGTCCTGAGACACCATAAAATGATGTTAAATCCTGCAAAGTGTGCTTTCGGAGTGGGATCAGGAAAGTTCTTGGAATTGATGGTCTCAAAGAGGGGAATCGAGACAAATCCTGATAAGATAAAGGCCAATTTGGACATGGAGCCTCCAAAGACTGTCAAAGATGTTTAAAAGCTCACCGGAAGAGTTGCTGCCTTAGGATGATTTATCTCCAAATTCGGAGACAAGTGCTTGCCATTCTTTAAATCCTTGAAGAAAGTAAAAGATTTCATATGGACTGAGGAAAGTCAAGAGGCATTCGAAAGATTGAAGAAATATATGGTTCAAGCCCGGTTGTTGGCCAAACCAGCCCTGAATGAAACTTTATACTTAAATTTGGTCATTTCATAAAATACCTTGAGTGCCGTATTGGTTAAGGAGGAACTTAAAATCTAGAAACCTATATATTATGTTAGTAAGATTATGCACGGAGCTGAGTTGAATTATTCGACTATTGAAAAGTTTGCTTTAGCCCTAGTGATGGCTTCAAGGAAGTTGTGTCCTTACTTCTAAGCTCATAAAATTGAAGTGCTAACAAATCAAACTTTGAGAAACATCATCCACAGTCTTAAATCCAGCGGGAGGCTGATTAAATGGGTTATTGAACTGGGAGAATTTGACATAAAATATAAGCCACGAACGGTGATAAATGCCCAGGCCTTGGCTGACTTCGTGGTTGAATGTACCATCCCCAAAAAAAAAGTCAGGGGCATGAAGATACTGAACCTCAGGGTATGGAGGGAAAATAGGATAATGAAAAAAGACAGAACAAGGATAAGGAATTCTGGGTTCTCTATTTTGATGGAACATCAAAAACAAATTCGAGTGGAGCAGGGCTAGTTTTACAAAGCCCATATGGATTCTTGATTGAATATGCTATGAAGTTAGACTTCCCAACCACAAATAATGAAGCTGAGTATTAAGCTCTGATAGTTGGCCTTGGCCTAGCGGGGTCATTGAGGGTCAAGAACTTGAAAGTCTGTGGAGATTTGAAGCTTGTCATATCCCAGGTCAAGGGGGAGTTTGAAGCAAGGGATGAAACCATGGCATGGTATGTGCGCCAAGTGAGGGCCGTGATGACTCAGTTCGATGAATGCCATGTTGAGCACATTTCAAGAGTGGAAAATGCTAAGGCAAATACATTATCTAAGTTCGCCTCATTACAGATAGAGAAAAGTTCAGAAAGTGTGTACTTCTGTATTTTGAAAACACGAAGCATTGATCTTAAGCTTGTAGAGCCTATAGGGTTGAGGACATCATGGATGGATCCCATTAAGGCCCATATTCAAACTGGTTGGCTCCCGAATGATGTGACTGAAGCACAAAAGTTAGTTGTACGAGCACTGGAGTATTCCTTGATTGACGGAATTTTGTACAAAAGATCTTTTGTAGTTCCTTTTTTAAGATGCCTCAGGCCAGATGAGGATCGACTTGCTCTAGAGGAAGTACATGAGGGCATATATGGCCAACACTTGAGGACAGGGCCTTAGCCCACAAAATCACCCGCTTAGGCTTCTATTGGCCAGAAATGATGGTTGACGCCAAAGAATATATGAAGAGATGTGATCGTTGTCAGAAATATGCCCCTATAGTAAGGCAGCCTCCTGAAATGCTCACTTCCATAAATTCCCCAATCTCATTTGCTATGTGGGGAATGGATATCCTTGGGCCTATTCCAATGGCTACTGCTCAAAGGAAATTCTTGATTGTAGCGATTGATTATTTTACCAAGCGGGTTGAAGTTAAGCCCCTGGAAAAGATTACGACTAAGCAAGTCGGTCAGTTCCTATGGGAGAATATTTTGTGCAGGTACGGGATTCCCCGAATCTTGGTGACTGACAACGGAACACAATTCAATAATGAAGAGTTCAGAAAGTATTGTGAAGAGAACGAAATTGACTTGAGATTCACTTCTGTCGCTCATCCTCAAGCTAATGGGCAGGCAGAGGTTGCAAATCAGATCATTCTAGATGAATTAAAGAAAAGGATTGGAAAGTCTAGAAATAATTGGGTAGATGAAATATTTCTAATACTTTGGGCCTACAGGACCACATGTAGAGATACTACAGGAGCGACACTATTTATGTTAGCATATGAGGCAGAAGCGGTCGTTCCAGTGGAAATTTCACATTCGTCCCCAAGGATCCAAGCATTTAACGCTGAGGAAAATGAGGAGGGGCAAAGATCAGCCCTAGATTTAATATACAAAGTACGAGATGCAGCGCACGCAAAGATTATGGAATATCAGAAAAAAGCCTCTTTTTACTACAACCTGAGGGTGAAAGAGAGATTCTTCAAGCAAGGAAATTTGGTCCTAAGGAAGGTGGAAGCTTCTGGAGTAGGGAAGCAAGGAAAGCTCACCCCAAATTGGGAAGGGCCATACCAGGTTAAGAGCGTTCAAGGAAGAGGATCTTACAAATTGGAGACCATGGATAGAGAAGAAGTAACTCGAACTTGGCATGCTCAAAAACTGAAGATTTACTACATATAATTTCATACTTATTAAGGTAGTAACAAGGTTCAAAAGCACAATGAAGCTTTGCTTGCTTAGGGTTTTATATCTCAGTTTAAATAGGATTTACATTCTAGTTTGTGACTATTAAGGGTTGAACCTATTTTATATAAGGTTTTTGAAAACCATGCTATATACTCTTCAGTTGAAATTATTTCAAACTTTGAAGAGCCAAGTTATGGTAATGCTTTGTTTGCTTAGCAAAATTCTTGCTTTGATAACCAAAGAAAGAGAAGTCCAAGAATTCTTCTATTATAGGAATGCCATGAGCAGCATTTACAAGTTTATTATATCCATCTATTTTGCAGTCTTGTTTCGAATATTCAATGCATGACTCTTAGAATTGTGTAGTTCAAGTTGTTAATCATCCTCCTTAAAAGAATAACACATCGAAAGTGCTAAGAAAATTAAATGGAAGGTTAAAAAAAATAGCATAAATAAACCCCGAAGGGTAATAAGTTCAAAGTACAATAAGTTAATACATAAAAAGCCACGATGGGCCAATAAGAAAAGGAAACTAATCTAGATCCTTAAAAACATCATCATCATTCCCCCCGTCAATAGTAGTAGGTGGGGAACGGGCTCATCTTCCATCGGAGTAACATCCCGGGAAGGAGAAGCTGTGACGGCCTCAACCCCGGGGTCAGGAGTTGACGTCACCAATAACAATAATAATGAACATTATATAGTTCAAATCACTAATTATACATAGCCACGACCCCTTTACCAAGACCTTTTCCAGGTTTAAGTATGATTTAGGTTACAACTATTACAAAACCAACTTACAGCAAACCATCTTGACGCAACTAACTTAATACAGCAACTCAATAGACCATCTTCAGTCAAACACAACTACCTCAGAGGAGTCTAACATGGATTGAATTGGAACTCTGCCCTGACTACCACAGAAGAATCCCCTAAGCATCTACAATACATATATAAAACATTCTGCAAGGATGAGCAATCAATTACTCAGCAGTACCACTATGTGAACAACAAGAAAAACAGTTTATAATAAAACAGTTATAGGAACAGAATTCTTAACTCGTTAGAAAACAAGTAAAACATGTATAGACTGGATATCAAAACTAACATGCTCTGTAAAACAATAACATTAACAATCGTGTGATGTGCATAAATACCAGAGTTCAATTTTTAGCATGCTATTTTCATTTACAAACCTTTCGTTCTATTACAAGAACCACAAAACCATTTATCCCGTTACGGGGACCTAAAACCATTTTTTCTGTTACTGGAACCACAAAACCACAATCAGATATGTATTGGATGTTATCTAGGGACGGCTGATCAGGCCTCCATACAAATTATCTAGGATAGTTGGCCGGGCTATCACACAAAATGTCTAGGAAAGCTGACCGGGCTTTCACACAAAATAACCGGATCCGCAGAGACTAGCTAGGTCTCCGATTAACTATGTTGGACTAATCGGTGAAGACAGGGCGCGCAACAGAATTAGCCACTTACACAATGTTATCCAATATCTGATGTATTTTATCCAGTTTTCAAAATCACCTTTACCTATCTCTTGATAAAAACCATTCAGTCACAGCACATTATTCAAAACTTGTTTTTATTTCAATCACATTTTAGAGATAGGTACTTTTCGAAGTTACTTCTCCCAAAACATATTTAAACAACATTTTCAAAAACAGGGGATACGTAACTTAAAACCTTTCTATTCCATTATGAGAATAAAATAACAGTTATTCATATATACTGAACCATAAAAGAATGGTCAGGGGTACTTGCCTTGCAGAGCTTATAACTATCAATGACTGATTTCAGATTTCCTCGGACGCTCTGTTTTTCGCCTGACTATAAGACTATCCTAGATCCGACTTTGATGCGTAGGTCCCTCGCTCAAAATCTTACTGAGCTTGTCGACTGATCACTAGGTTATCTTTGATTCGATATCAATTCTTGAGTCCTTCGACTCGAACCTACAGAGTCGAAATACCCTACGTTAGACGATCAGGTATGCTTGACATGTCCTCGCTAACAACCTACCCATTCGATATCAAATCCCGACTCGTAATTATACATATTATAATAATACATACAACAATTAGGATTCACGTATTCAAGTTTCAGTTCTATACTCAAAACTTGGTTCAACGATCATTTTCAGAAAATATATATGACTAACGTTCGAAAATAGGGTTGTCATATACTTTACAAAATACTTATTTATAATCATATACGTATATATATATATTCGACTAGTAACTCCGATAATCATATGATATGTCCCCGTATTTTCAAATTTATTTTCCCAAAATTCGGGTAGCATGAACTAGGGATTTTTTACCTGGATTAGCCCTGGAAGGGCGGGGAGCGGCCTGAGGAGGCTGAGAAAGGGAAGAGTCGGAATCCGCCATTGATATTCTTGTGAAGAGTGCTTGAAAAAATAGAAATCCCTTGAAGGTAGGGAATGAGATGAAATTCAAATGGAATCTTCAAAGAGAACCTAGAAGACGGTGAAGACTACGGCGGCAAAAGAAGCCGAAAATTGCCTTGTGGAGGCAAAGAAAGAGAGAAAGTATTGCAGAGAGAATTTTTGTGGAAGTAAAGCGTGAGAAATGAAATCACACTCTACTCCTTATATAGCCCTCCATGAGGGAACTTAACCATTGTTGGGCCAAAAGGAAGTAGGCTTGTCAAATCACAAAGGGCGGGAAGCCCATAAAATTTAAAAATTTGGAATATTCTACCAAATTCAAGAATACTCCAGAATATTCTCTACAAAAAATACATGAGCCTATATGTATATAATATCCTGAATTTTTGAAAATCATAAAAAGTGATAAGGACGTATAACCACGGCTAGAAGATATCATTCCTAGGCGTGGTACCAAATATGTCTCCTAGGCGGGGGTGACCCATGCCTAGGATGATCGAAGATGTGAACACCAACAATGTCTAGGAAGCAATATTCTTGGGCGTCGTTGGAAGTATGTCTCCTAAGCTGGGGTAACCCACGCCTAGGATGATTGAATGTGTGAATATTAACGATGTCTAGGAAGTAATATTCCTGGGCATTGTTAGAAATATGTTACCCCCGCCTAGGATGATTGAGGCTATGAACACCAACAATGTCTAGGAAGCAATATTCATGGGCGTTGTTAGCAACATGTCTCCTAGGCGGGGGTGACCCTTGCCTAGGAATTATGGGAGAAAGGAAACCAACAACGTCTAGGAGACAATATTCATGGGCGTTGTTGCAACATGTCTCCTAAACGGGGGGGACTGTTAGGGCGAAAACACACGCTAATAACACATGCAAGTATACGCGTTCGCAAGTAATATAGAATACTTTCTAGTTCGTTCCCACAGAGACTCGGACTAATTATGTTCAATTAAACTCACTCACCAGTGTATGATTACTTCTCAATGTTAAGACAATAACACTTAGATTTGATTAACTAATTATTAACTACAATTAACTACTAGAATTAAGCACTTAATTAACACTTGAATTAACAATATTAAAACACTCATGAGATCAAAACTTCATTACTACTTCCTTCAATAGCTATTGTTATTACCCTTAACATGCAATATTGATGATATTAATCGAATAACACGAAACTGATAAAAGCCAACTTTCATTGTACTAATACAATTCTACCAAGCATCCACAATTAAGATAGAAGTTGAATAGGCATCAATTATGTTGAGTCCCTATATGTCTATAGAAATTGACAACATAACGATTTAAGCACAAGTTATTCCTTTTAATTACACAGGGCGAATAAAATGGTTAGAGTTACCCACTAATCATGCATACTCTTACATGAACCTATGCTAGCATGGCAAGTTCCAAATCTCAAGATCCACCGTCGCTTCACAAGAGATTAACACCCTATCTTATATGTTCGCGATGCACATAAGACGAAGACGCACAACCAATACTAGATATCATACAATCATCACACACTAAGGTATTAAACAACCAACTAAAGAATTCCATAGTAAATCCGTTACGACCCCATGTTCACGATTAGCCCATGATAGCACTCATCGTCATCATGGGTTCATATGAAAACATGATAATAACACACGAGAATAATAACTAAAACTACTTATATTAAACCAGAGTACGTCACAAGAGTAAATAGCTTCAAAGTAAAGAAAACTAGCATCCAATATTACAACGAAATAAAGAATCACAAGAAAATATGCTTCCTCTTCGTTGCAGTGTGCTAAAACGGTCTTCTTCCTTATCTCCTTGCTCTTCGATTAATACTACGATCCCACCTTTGTGAAATGTCTCTGAAATCTACTTATATAGGAGTCCCATAAAACCCAGCTAACTCAAAAGTTGGAAGTCAAACAGAAATAGGAGTCTAAAATATTAATACTGAAAATCCGTCCCTGCGCGGCCGCTCAGCATTCCTGAGAGGGCTCTGCGCCCACCGCATAATCACTTGCATCACACATCATCTCAAAAGGCTCTGTCCAATCAGGTGCTGTAATAACTGGTGCAGTTATCAAACTCTTCTTGAGAGTCTCAAATGTCGTCAAGCATTCATCATCAAATTTAAAAGGCACATCCTTTGCAAGCAAGTTACACAATGGCTTAGATATCTTCGAAAAGTCCTTGATGAAACGCCGATAAAAACCCGCATGACCAAGAAAACTACGGATTCCTTTCACAGAAATAGGTGGTGGAAGATTTTCAATGACTCCCACCTTGGCTTTGTCCACCTCAAGACCCTTGCTAGAGACCTTATGCCCAAGAATAATGCCTTCACGCACCATAAAATGACATTTTTCCCAATTGAGCACCAAATTAGTTTCCACACACCTTTTGAGCACCGCACGAAGATTATTCAAACATTCATCATATGAATGTCCAAAGACGGAGAAGTCGTCCATGAACACCTCGACTTTATTTCCAATCATGCCAGAGAATATAGCCATCATACATCTCTGAAAAGTGGTCGGTGCGCCACATAACCCAAACAAAACTCTGCGAAAAGCAAACATGCCAAATGGACAAGTGAAGGTAGTCTTTTCTTGATCCTCTGGTGTAATACAAATCTGATTATACCCTGAATAGCCATCCAGAAGACAATAATACTCATGACCGGCCAACCTGTCAAGCATCTGATCAATAAATGGAAGAGGGAAGTGATCCTTCCTCGTGGCCTTGTTCAGCTTTCTGTAATCCATACATACTCTCCATCCTGTGACTGTTCGAGTGGGGATGAGCTCGTTCTTCTCATTTGCTACTATAGTGATGCCTCCTTTCTTAGGTACACATTACACGAGGCTCACCCAAGAACTGTCAGAAATAGGATAAATGATTCCTGCATCCAGCCACTTCATAATTTCTTTCTTCACCACTTCTTTCATAATAGGATTAAGTCTGCGCTGTTGCTCAACAGTCGGCTTACTACCCTCTTCTAGCAGAATCTTATGCATGCAGTATGAAGGGTTGATCCCTTTGATGTCTACTATAGTCCAACCGATAGCCGATTTGAATTCTCTCAAGATCCTTAAGAGTTTGTCCTCATCACTACCTGAAAGGTCAGATGCCATAATTACAGATAAAGTAGATGCATCACCTAAAAAAGCATACCTCAAGTGTTCAGGCAATGGTTTAAGCTCCAAGGTAGGCACTTCCTCAATAGATGGTTTGAGCTTTCCTTCAGCATTTTTGAGGTCAGAAGTACCAAGAGATTCAAATGGCATGTCTAGCTTTCGCCTCCAGGAAGAAGCATTTAGATATTGTAGTTGTTCATTGCCATCCTTATCGTCACTGTCAAAATCCCCCACTAAAGCCTTCTCTAATGCATCAGACATTAGCATATGATCAAGTTCTGACTGAACCGCGGAATCAATCAAATCTACTTTTAAGCACTCCTCATCTTCTGTAGGGAATTTTATTGCCTTGAATACATTGAATGTCACATCCTAATCATGCACCCTCATAGTAAGTTCACCTTTCTGCACATATATCAAGGTACGGCCTGTAGCCAAGAAAGGTCTTCCAAAGATTATGGGAATCTTCTTATCTTCCTCAAAATCCAGAATAACAAAGTCTGCAGGAAAGAAGAGCTTATCCACCTTTACTAGCACATCCTCCACTATGCCTCGTGGGTAAGTAATAGAATGATCAGCCAATTGTAGAGACATGTAGGTGGGCTTTGGATCAGGCAAATTCAACTTTTTAAAGATCGACAACGGCATCAGATTGATGTTTGCTCCCAAATCACAAAGGCACTTGTCAAAAGACAACTTGCCAATGGTGCAAGGAATGGTGAAGCTAACTGGATCTTTAAGCTTTGGAGGTAACTTTTATTGCAGCACAACACTGCATTCTTCCATTAGAGCAACGGTCTCAAGGTCATCCAGTTTCACCTTCCTTGAAAGAATACTCTTCATAAATTTCGCATAACTAAGCATTTGCTCCAGAGCCTCAGCGAAAGGTATATTGATGTGAAGTTTCTTGAACACCTTCAGAAACTTACCGAACTGCTTATCCAGCTTTTGTTGTTGCAATCTCTTAGGGAAAGGTGGTGGAGGATAAAGCTGTTTCTCCCCTGTATTACCCTCAGGCAGAGTGTGTTCAACAGTAGTCTTCCTTGGTTCCGCCGCTTTCTCCTTTTGCTTAGCTTCTTCATCACCAGCTTCAGCTTCTCCTTCTTTTGCTTTTTCAGCATCAGCAACTTTTCCAGACCTTAAGGTAATAGCCTTGACTTGCTCTTTAACTTCTTTCTTGCCTAGCACTTTAGTATCACTGGGAAGTGTGCCAGGTTGATGATTGAGCACTGCATTGGCTATTTGACAGATTTGATTTTCCAAGGTCTTGATAGAAACCGCCTGAGTTTTGCACAACAGCTTAAGTTCCTCAAAATCAGCACTAGAGGGTGGAGCTGCACCTCCTTGTTGAGGATATGATTGCCTTTGAGCATAATGATGTGGTTGCTGGAATCTAGGTGGATTTAACTATTTACTTACGCCTTGCTGATATGGTTGCTGAATAGCATTCTGATTATTACTCCAGCTGAAATTTGGATGATTTCTGTTGTTAGGATGATAAGTAGCTGGCACAGGCTGCTGCTGTCGCTGATAATTGTTCACATACTGAACATATTCATTAACAAGAGAACACTGATCCGTAGCATGAGAACCTGCACAAAGCTCACAGACCATAGCTATTTGATTGACCCCATAGGTGGCTAGAGAATCGACCTTCATAGACAGCGCTTGGAGCTGCGCTGCAATAGTTGTAGATGCATCGACTTCCAGAATACCTGCTACCTTTCCAAGCATCATCCTTTGAGTTGGGTTTTGATGCTCATTTGCATCCATAGTCTCAATAAGATTATAAACCTCAGTATAGCTTTTGGCCCACAAGGCGCCTCCAGCTGCTGCATCGAGCATGGGCCGAGATTGGGCCCCCAAACCATTATAGAAACCAGTGATCACCATCCAATCAGGCATTCTATGATGTGGACACTTTCTCAACATCTCTTTGTAGCGCTCCCAAGCTTCGCATGTAGATTCTGTAGGTTGCTGCGCAAACTGAGTAAGAGTACTCCTCATAGCAGCAGTCTTCGCCATTGGATAAAACTTAACCAGAAACTTTTGTGCAAGATCTTGCCAAGTAGTGATAGACCCAGCTGGTTCAGAATGTAACCAGTCTTTAGCTTTATCCCTCAGAGAGAATGGGAAAAGCCTCAGCTTGATAGCCTCATCAGTCACACCATTATATTTAAAAGTACTGCAGATCTCGACAAAATTCCTTAGGTGCATGTTGGGGTCTTCAGTCGCGGCACCTCCAAAAGAAACAGAATTCTGCACCATCTGAATAGTGCCCGGCTTGATTTCAAAGTTATTGGCCTCAATAGCTGGGTGCATGATGCTAGACTAAATGTCATCAATTTTGGGCCGAGAAAAGTCCATAAGAGCTGGATCTGCCGGAACAATACGATCACCCATGATTAAGGGTTCTTTCTGCTCACTTCCTGAATCCGAATCTTCAAAATCTATTTTCTCCGAAATATCAAGAACTTCGTCTGTCTCCTCAACCGTATCTAAAGTCCTCTTGCGAGTACGAGTTTGCATAAACGCTCGCTAAAGTACCTGAAACACAACCGGAAATAATAAGTAACACGTCTTAATCACTGAGTCCTAATGACCAATGATGGTAAGTACATAAACTAAACAAATACGCCGAGTCCCCGGCAGCGGCGCCAAAAACTTGTTAGGGCGAAAACACGTGCTAATAACACACGCAAGTATACGCGTTCGCAAGTAATATAGAATACTTTCTAGTTCGTTCCCACAGAGACTCAGACTAATTATTTTCAATTAAACTCACTCACCAGTGTATGATTACTTCTCAATGTTTAGACAATAACACTTAGATTTGATTAACTAATTATTAACAACAATTAACTACTAGAATTAAGCACTTAATTAACACTTGAATTAACAATATTAAAACACTCATGAGATCATAACTTCATTACTACTTCCTTCAATAGCTATTGTTATTACCCTTAGCATGCAATAATGATGATATTAATCGAATAATACAAAACTGATAAAAGCCAACTTTTATTGTACTAATACCATTCTACCAAGCATCCACAATTAAGATAGAAGTTGAATATGCATCAATTATGTTGAGTCCCTATATGTCTACAAAAATTGACAACATAACGATTTAAGCACAAGTTATTCCTTTTGATTATACAGGGCGAATAAAATGGTTAGAGTTACCCACTAATCATGCATACTCTTACATGAACCTATGCTAGCATGGCAAGTTCTAAATCTCAAGATCCTCCGTCGCTTCACAAGAGATTAACACCCTATCTTATATGTTCGCGACGCACATAAGACGAATACGCACAACCAAAATTATACAATCATCACACACTAAGGTATTAAACAACTAATTAAAGAATTCTATAGTAAATCCGTTACGACCCCGTGATCACAATTAGCCCATGATAGCACTCATCGTCATCATGGGTTCATATGAAAACATGAAAATAACACACGAGAATAATAACTAAAACTACTTATATTAAACCAGAGTACGTCACAAGAGTAAATAGCTTCAAAGTAAAGAAAACTAGCATCCAACATTACAACGAAATAAAGAATCACAAGAAAATATGCTTCCTCTTCGTTGCGGTGTGCTAAAACGGTCTTCTTCCTTATCTCCTTGCTCTTCGATTAATACTACGATCCCACCTTTGTGAAACGTCTCTGAAATCTACTTATATAGGAGTCCCATAAAACCCAGCTAATTCAGAAGTTGGAAGTCAAACAAAAATAGGAGTCTAAAATATTAATTCTGAAAATTCGTCCGTGCGCGGCCTCTCAGCATTCCTGAGCGGGCGCTCAGCCCCCTTCTGGAAACTGATCCATTTTTCTTTCGTTTCTTCGCTGCAATCTGCTCCTATCTTCCCACTTGCAATGCTAAACACATGCCAAGACTTATTATTGATGAATTCTCTCCCAAAATGCAATTAATGCCCTGAAATGCACAAACACTAGAAAAACGCATCAAATACACAAAATACTTGATTTCAAGATACCAATTCAAGCTATTATAAGACGTTCTAAGTGGTATAAAATGTCACTTATCAGGGACCCACGTCTAGGAAGTATGGAGGAAGGGAAATCAACAACGCCTATGAGACAATGTTCATGGGCATTGTTGGTAATATGTCTCCTAGGAGGGGGTGACCCACGCCTAGGATGCATACACCTTAAAAATCCATTTTTTGATTATTTAATTAATCAGAAAATGGACTAAAAATGGAAAATAATTGAAAATTCCCAAAAAAAGGGAAAAATAAGCAAAAAAATCCCAAAAATTCAGGAAAATTAGTAAAAAATTTAAAAAATTATTTTTGATGAAATATTCTTGAAAAATTGAGGAAGAATACATGTGTGTACCGGAATATTCCTGAAAAATAAGAAAAATTATGGAAAATACCAAAAACAATTCTTGGAAAATTAGGGAAGCTCATAGGGATGAATTCCAAAGGGAGCATCGATGTAAATGTGTAGGTCTCTCCACACTATACGATAAAAATGATAGTCAGAAAAGGTATAAACTTTAATTTATGCGAAATCTTTGTCAGGTTTCACAAAAGTTGGGGGGCAAATGATATGAGCCTGAAATTAGCCTAGAAATATAATTAATGTTGAAATAATTAGACCTGATACGGTCCAATAATGAAGCCCAATTAATGAGGCCCGAAGCCTTGATTATTTGTTAATTTCCTAATTAATAAATAGGGAAGATTAAATTTCATTAAATGAGTCTGATTAGTGATGTAACTCTATGTAAAATAGCCTTGAGGGCACCTAAACCAACAAGGAGTCCGATTCCTTCATTCTAGGACTCCAAAGTCTATCTAAAGTCGGAGACTTATTCATCAAGTCTCCTAACCCTAGTCCAATTCAAGTACCTCTAATATCTATATAAAAGGTCTCACCCCTCCATTCAGAACTACATTTTTGGCTTGATTCTCAAAACTCACAGAGATACGTAGGCATCTTGTGAAGGCATATTTAAGCTACGAAACACAAGAGCAGTCATTAAAGGCCTTGAGGTCTCGAACCCTAACAATAAATATCGTAACAAATACAATCTAGTTTTTATCCATAACAATATATATAATTCTATTTTTAGTATTTTTCTAAAAATATAGGAATTTGTAGAATTTATTTTACATAAAAAGGTTTAGAACATATTTTTAAAATTAAAAAATATTAATAAATAATGTAATGATTTGTTAATGTATTATGTTTGTACTTATATTCATATTTATTTTGTTAAAATTAACTCAACAAACATTACAACAAAAATAACTAAATTTCACCAACTAAAAGCCACCGACATTAAATTCCACTGATTTCGGTGGAATTTAAAGTCAACTAGAATTTTCGTTGACGAATGAATAAAATCCACACGCGGTGGATTTTAAGTTCGGTCGCTTTTAATCGGTGGAATTTATAGTCGTTCGCTTTTAATCGGTGAAATTTAATCTTAGTTGTGCTTTTATTTTTATTAAATTAAGTAATAATAGGCGGGAAATTTCCCTCCAAAATTTACAAATAGTTGAAACCACAAAAACTACCGAATTTGGTGACTTTTATGTTAACAATAAGTTTAAAATAATTTAATTTGCCTATATTTACCTTTATACATACATATAATATTCATGTAAGCATTTACATGCTTTTATCTTCATAACTCTTCGTCTTTATTCATTTAACCCTTGATTTAACTTTAGGGTTTCCGATTGTGGGTATTGCGTTTTTGTGCAAGCAGATTAAAGGGTTGTTGGTGGATTGGTGTAAGAAGAGTTTGTATGCTACATGTTCGACGAATTGTCTGTGAGAGAATCGTTGTTTTTTTGGGTGATTTGTCGTTATGGCGAATTTGGGAGGTGGTGCGGAAGCGCCAAACAATATTTTAGCAATGGCTATGAGGGGAGATGGATTGGATAAAATATTTTGGCTTACACTATTATTGTAAGTTGAGTGTTTCAAGAGTTCAAATCCTGGATCCTTACACTGTACACACACACAATTCCTTTCTAAAAAGCAGATATTAACTACTAATCCAAATATTAACTACTAACATAACCATGTATAAGACACCAAATAATATTTAATCCAGTATATATTGCCAGTACAGAATTAGTGTGACTGTATAAATCTTTCTATTGACAGAGAGGGGGTTGCCTGAAGGATTTTAGGGCCTTGAAGATGAGAAAAGTTGGAGCGAAGGACAAAAGAGTCAGTCAATGACTTAGCACCGATTGATTTGAAGACCATATTACAAAGTTGATATTCGATTAAATCAAGGGTGTTGAAGAATGATATGTTTAAGAATGCAGATAAGAAGAAAGAGATTGAAAAGCTGTTGAATGAGATTCCGATTAAAGTTTTTGATCAGTTGGTGTCGTTTGTAGCAGGGGAGTGGGGAGAGAAAGGTAGGAAGAGAGAGAGAGAGAGAGAAAGGTAGGGAGAAGCAAAACGGAGGGTGAAATGGTGAGAGATGGAGTCGCCGGACTTTTTTTAAGTGGTGGTCGGCGGTTGCACGGTTGATGGGTGGGGGTGGTTCTCTTTTTTTGAAACATATTATGTTAAAATCGACCGATTGTGGTGTAATTTATTCAGGGGCGGGAGATTCAAATTTTCACAAAATTTTGAATTTCAAATTTTAAATTTTATAAAAGCGACCAAAGATTCGGTAGATTTAATAGAAATTTCATCACAAAACTTAAAATCCACCCTCTTAAAAGCCACCAACATACTTCGGTCAATTTTATACTGAAACCCACCGGATATGGTCGATTATAGCTAAATTCCACCGATATTTGGTGGGGGATTTTAGTAATTTTTGTTGTAGTGAAAAAATCCAATAATTATGTTTAAAGGTAAAAATAATTCAAAAATTATGTTTAAAATTAAATAAAATATCTCAGTATTAAACGTCACTCACATATTAAATATATGATAAAAAAAATATAAGTCATAACTTGGTGTAGTAGTATACAGACATATTGTTGTTGAATGAGTATATTTAGGCTCAATTTCCATTAATAATATTTTTTTTAAAATAAAGTAAATACATAATTAAAATATCTCACTAATTTTATAGGTAATGTTGGGCTATTTATTTATTGACGAGATTATTATAATTATACCCTCTGAAAATCCGATTTAAAGTTTTCAAAGTGAATAAATATGTGTGCATCCCAATTTACGCTGGTTGTTTGCATGGTTGCCACGTGCCGTTGGGGCATAGTCACACGTGTAATTTGCAGTACAGAATTGTTCTAAATTTCGTCCCCAAAACTAGGCCGTCTCCTGTAAAGATTTAAGGAAATTTCAGTTATTTATGAATCAAATTTTAAGCTCTCTAGCAATGGCGACTCTCGGATTTCAGCTTTCTGTACTCTTACTTGCAGTTTTCTTGCTCACTGTTCCGGTCCGTTGTGGTACTCTCTCTCTCTCCCTCTCTCTCTCTCTCTGCTTTCTTTTCGTCTTCATTTTTTTGTAATATATAACTATTCATCAGTCCATATATAAAACTTCCTCGCGCTGTTCTGTTGTGATTTATCTTGCTCCAAGAATGCACATGCATGAAATGTATTGATGTATAGCACAAACATGGAGTGGTTAATTAGGTTTCTTCTATTGCTATGAAGATCTTTTTTTACATACAATAGTAGATTAATTAAGTGGTTACCATGTATATATATTATGACAAAATTTATTGTATTAGAACTATAGGTATAGGGTAGATACCGAAAGAGATAATTTGTGCATTCTCGCAGTAACCTTTTTTAGGATTTGGGTCACAAGTAATTACCATGCTGATATATGATGTGTTTTATGTAGTAAGAAAATTTGGATATATGCTAGGATCATTAATTAGATGGTAGATGGATGACATTGTGCCCGTTTGGGAAATCTTAAAATAAGTAACTTATGATTTAAAATGATTAAGTGCGAAATAAGTGATAAGTTGATAAATATTTATAAGTTCTATAAGTGTTTGGATAAATTTACTTATAAGTTAGAATTTTTTTTACTTAAATGAATTAAAACAAATAATTATTAAATATAATTATCTTAGTTCATGAATCTTAAATTAGAAAATATTTAAAAATTTATATTTTAAAATCAAAACTTTAGAAAAAAGTGAAAAAATGAAAATAAGTTGGAAAAAAGTACGTCACTGCCAACTTTCAACTTATCAGCTTATAAGTTGTAAATTCAGCTTATAAGTTGGGTCGACAAATACTCGTCGATAAGCTGTTAAGGGCTTATAAGCCATAAATGGCTTATAAGTAGCGTGCCAAACAGGCCCATTATCAGGTGACATTTATCAGGTACACATATTTTAAGCCAATTAAAATCAGTCACAGAGGTTCTCTGTGCTATTGTTACGAGTACATGCATATTCCTTTAACACTCATCCATGTTATGAATTCAGGGTCAAGCTAATAAGTCAATTGGTTAAATGTAAATTATTTGGATAACAAGTACAATTTAGTTCGTAGCATCATTATAATAATGTTGCAGGTATGGCAGAGTGTTGATTCAAATAAATCCGGAAGGTAGACCTAAACATGATCTGTATTTTAGCTGGCTGATGTTGCACTTGATATTTATTACAATATTATGAGGGCCGTACTTGCATATGAAATTTAAAACTGATTCATTTGCATCGTTTGTTAAATTTTTCGTATATATTGTGAGTTTTGTAAGTTTGTACAGTTGTTTGTAGATTTAATTAGTCTGTTAGGTTTAAACTTAGACTGTATAATGTACACAGCTATACACATAATACACTCATTTTGTCTTTAACAAGAAGGTACACACCTATACAATTATTGTCATGGAGATTATTGCAAAATTAGTATGTTTCGGGTGCTGCTTAGTTGATCATATCAGTCAGCTCTACATTAAAGTTTCATCATAGAAACAAGACAAGAAACAAGGTTTAGAAGCTTATATATACACGTGTATATGAGTAATAGTTTTATAGAGTTCCTTTTATAGGAAATGCTATAAAACTGTATCAGGGATGTTGAGAGCTAGTAAGCGAGTGTCTGTTTCTGTACATTCAATGTACTCTATTGGAAATCCATCAGAGTCTGGTGGATATAAATACATGGTATAATCCATCTTAAAGGCAAAGAACAGAGCGCCGCAAGTTAATTTAAACTTCTTTGCAAAACCAAGCTTTGTGTTATTAGTTCGTTGTGTTTCTTTCATTATTAAAGATTTGTCAATGAGTATTTATTGCTATGTGAATTCGTGGTATGGATTACAATGATTCCTGATGTGACTAAACATCGTAGAAGTTAATGGTTGTGCCAAGACTTTGGGAACAAAACAGACAATTAACGTTGATATGTTGTCTAGTTTAAACCTAACTATATTCTTATTAATGCAGCTCAATTTAATCATGATGTTGCAGAAGTTTGTTTCTGATATATTTATACGTACTTGATTTGTTTTCCAGATGAAAAGGACAATCTACTCCAAGGCATTAATAGTTACAGAAGAACTAAAGGCCTACCAGAATTAACAAAAAATGACAAAGCTGGATGCCTTGCAGACCAAATTGCTGAAAAGATGGAAGGTCAGCCTTGTGCTCGAGTAACAGGATCAAATAGTACTCCACCAAGTCCACCAAATCCACCTCAATTCTCAAACTATCCGGATGCTCTAAAGAAATGTAAAGTAGATATTGCACACACCAAGGATGGGGTCATATTGCCGGTCTGTGTCAAGGATCGAGTTCCAACTCTTGTGCTCACGAATTACACGCAGTCTTCCTACGGAGTATATCTTAACAACTCCAAGTTTACAGGGGCGGGAATTGGAAAAGAAGAAGACTGGACAGTGGTAGTTATGAGCACAAATACACCTAGTGGGACTCTGTCAAGTGGTTCTGTTTATTCTAATGTCTGTATCATGTGCCATATGTTTTTTCTCCTAGTATCGCTACTAATCCTGGTAATTTAGACAAGTCTACTGATCATAGTCTGCTGCAATAGTCCATGCTTGGCATTGTGTAGTTAGCAGCCTTAAGAGTACGAAGTGTTTGTGTAATAACTATGTTTTCTCTCTTTTAATTTATTTTCTCTTCTTTGACTAAGAAAACTTCTGGTTGTAAGTTCGTCATGAATTCCTTTTGGCTTCTTGCTTAGTATTGCGTTGTGTCTTTTTTATTTAAATGCTTTTAAGGCTGGGACCGTAATGTAACACTTACTATGATCTTTGGGCAAACCAGATGTTTTCATGGATTCTGGTAAAGATACTTTTATGGAATGTATGATAATGAGCCGAGCTGAGAGCTGAGGTAAACTCCCAAGTGTCATGTACTAGCTACTAGGTAGTTAAAAGTATATCGAGATCATAGCCGAGCTCGAATTTTTATGGAATCAAGAATCGGCCGATGGACAAATATAACCGATTTCTTTAAAAAGTAAACGAAAATAACCTTTTGAAAATAAATGGCCAAATTTGGCCGATCAAATATGCAAGTCACAACGGATTAATTCAATAGACACATTTCATATTGGAGTAACTTGTAATATGCATTCTAAGTCAAGGTATTACAAATTTTATAACTAAGAATACGCAATTGGGATGGGAGTATGTGCATTTACAAAATACGTATTGTTATGAATATAGTTAGTTGAAAAAAGTACGAGAGGGCGAGGGCATGACTATCCCACGCACGACCATGTCCCCCACATTTTTTAATCTTTTTGGTGCCTTTGTTTTTTGTAAGCGGCGGCAGGCGGGTGGCAGATATCAGCCGACGAATTATAATCCTAAATAATACGCATTCATCGGTTAAGTTTAGATCGGCTATGTATGGCCACTTTCTTGAAAGTGGTTATTTCTGTAAAAAAATGTTTAAAAATAAGTTATTTTTGACATTTTTTCTCAAGAATCTTGTTCGTGTATCCATTTTTTTAAAAAAGTTAATTCTTGAACATGTTGACGTACAGTTAACTCGTTAATATCGCTCACGTGTTTTTTTGTCACAAACAATTTATTTTATAAATTCGTTTTCACCATTTTTGAATATTTGGATGAGTTTTACTTATTTTAAAAAAATTAATAACAAATAAATTTTTTTAAAAAAATTTGAGTATATAGCATTTTGATTTTGGTTAAATTACTAAATGATGGTATAGACACATTAATTGAATACATGAACAAGTTAAATAAAATAGTTAAATGTATACCATCTAGCATGTGTTATAATTTAAATTCTATATATTTAAAAACTAATAAAAAATAAATGGACAAATAAAATGGTAGAATAATTGGTATATAAATGTTTACATAATTATTCATTAAATATTGTGTCACAAACGTGTGTTGTTTACGATTATTTAAAACTAATACTTCCTTTGTCCCAACTATTTTTTAGACTTACAATTCTTTACATTTCAAAACTTACCACAAATAGTCATGTGTCCCACCACTTTCCCACTTTTCCTTCCTTTTCACACAACTTTTACTCCACTATCTCCCTTTTATACATTAAAAATCAATGGGTCTCACCACTTCACCCATTTTTCTTTCTCTTTTTCACTACTTTATACATATTTCTTGACCTCCGTGCTCCAAACCAAATGTAAAGAATTGGTTGGGACGGAGGGAGTAATTTAAATAATTATTGACGAGTTATATCAATGAGCATGCTCACGAATCTATTCACAAACATTGTAATCGAACTTTTTTGCGAACTTTTGAGCCGAATTATATTTGTAAGGTCCCGTCTGAGGGTTATTTTAAGCTAAAAGGGGGCTTGAATAGTTTAATTACCAATTTAAAAATTGTTGTGGCGTTTTAAAAATATTTTATCCCTTTTTAAAACTTTACCGAGTGGTTATGCAGTTTATATGTGCGGAAGATAAAGTGCAAGGAAAGAAAATACCACACGGTGATTTTATCCTGGTTCGCGATGGTGCAACCTCTAATAGATTCGCTCACCCCTACTCCAATCCTCGAGCTCCTCTCCCAGACTCGGGATTTTCGCTTATAATAAACTCGCTCCTTTAATAGGCGGAGAAGCCTTTACACCCTTTACAAGTATTTATCTTGGTGCGTAACACAAGGGTCACCACCTCAAAATAAATGTATTACCTACACAACTTATCTTAGACAATAACTCCCTGCTATTTCTTCAAAGTTGTTGTAGAGCCTTTGTGTGGACTTGGCTTCCTTAGCTTTTTCCGGTCTTGGATCTTAGTGATCCGGTCTTGGGTCTTTCCTCTTCTTCACGGTGCGAAGACTACTAACTCCCCGTTAGTACGTCTAGGACTTGGGTCTTAGAACGAGAATCACCTCACGTCACTTCACCTCACTACAAAACTAACAAGACAATCCACGAAACAAAACAAGTAGGAAAAGATTTTTTTTGAACTAGTATGTTATTGTACCAGCCCACAAGTAGTATAATATCCAAATAAGAATATTAAAACTAATTAGTTATACTTGACTTAAAATACAGCAAGATGGTCAAGTATATTTATAATTACTCCTTTATAGATTTAATAAAATTGTGGAGTAATATGAGAAGTCCCTTTTTATATTAAGCATTTATGGCTTATGACTTCTTTAGTATTCTTCTTCTTTCGATTAAGTATTTATGGATCGAAGAATACTTTAATTACAACCTCGGAGTTGTAATTTTACCTTTAAGTATATTAACTTAAGGTTTTAAGGTATACTTGTATATTGACGATTATACGGTCAAAGTATACTCTTTTAACTTCAAGCACGTTTATAAGATTTATGAGTCTTAGCCAAGATCCAATTGAATAAGTACAAGTAATTGGCTTAAGATTGTGCTTTCGAAGTTTGGACGAGTAATTACGAGTATTTTATAGATATCGTAGTATAACCCCACAGAACACCAAAGATGTTAGAAGGGGCTTATACGATCTGGACTCGTAATTGTTTATATACACGATATGTGTTAGCCAAGATCCAATTAAATAGCGTAAATTAATTGGCTAACTCGTGGATTTGATTCGTCCTTAACTTTAACGGATGATTACGAAGTAGTTTATATGGAACAAGCTATAATCCCCCGGAACACTAAAGGTGATAGAAGGGATTACACTTTTACTTCATAATATTTTATATGTACGTTATTAGTTAGACAAGATCCAGTTAAAGAGCGTTAAGTAATTGTCTAACTCGTACGATCCGTTTTAAGATTTGACAAATTACGAAGTATTTATATGAGACAAGTAATAATCCCCCGGAACACTAGAGATGATAGAAGGGATTACACTTTTACTTCATAATTATTTTATGAGTACGAATGAATGATAGCCAAGATCCAATTAAAGTGCAAGAAATAATTAGCTAACTCGTACTTGTGTCAAATATAATCTCCCCTTGGAGGTAAAGTACTTTTCTTTTTAGATCTTCTCGTTGGAATGATTTTTTACGAAGATCAAGTACTTATTCGAACTCTGAGTTCGAATCTAAGTTCTCTCTAAGAACTTCCTTTATAAGAGAGCTTGTATTAGAGCTTAAGATGAAGTAGAGAAGTTAAGTACAAAGCTTAAATACAAAGAACTCAAATAAGAAGCTAAAACTAACCACTTTTGACAAACGGTCGGAAAAGTTCACCGGAAAAATTCGCCGGAGGTTCGGCCGGATTTTGGCTATTGGCCGAACTTGGGCAGCCCTTCGGGTGGCCGGGAAGTGGTAGTGGATGAGCTCACTTGGTGGGATAAAGCTTGGTTGGGTGAAGCTAAGCTTGGATTTCAAAAACCTTGTATATATGTAAGTATATAGAAGAGAGAGAAGGTTTTTGAGAAGAAGTGTGTGTATGGAATTTGAAAGAGATGAAGAGAGGCACTTCTTAAAAAATCCCAGCAAGTATTTGGCTCTTTTGCTTAAAGAAAAAGGGTTGGGGTGGGGGTTTATTTATAGGAGAAGTTGGGTGGAATGAATGGTAAAGATTTGAGAAGGAATGGATGGTGGATGGAGTGTATCACATGTATTGATGACATGGCAAGTAGGTTGTGTTTCTTTGAAAGTGGGAAGGAAGCACAAGCTAGTAGTCATTAAAATCTAAGTTGATATATATATATATTAAATATATATTTTCCTTTTAATTAAGGATTAAGAACCATGATAATTAATTAAATAATATAAAATGATGTCCTGCAAGTTTTGGTCAACTTTAGTCAATGGTAGCTAGGTCAAACTTGGTCAACTGTGGGACCAACTGCCTCGATTTTTGTGCCCGGACAAAAAAATCTCTGAAAGCTACGAAATTTTTACCATACTTAGAAAATACCATTTAAATGATCCATAACAAATTTCAAGTCATTCTAGAATGTGAAAGTATTTTATCTAAAATTGGAACTGTTCTGTCAACCTTTCTTCCGAGTAAAAATAATATTGGTCTTGAATTAAAGGAGATGGATCTTTTGACCAAAGTTTTGACTTGTATAAATACTTAAAATATATTTCCTAATATATGTGATATATTTGGGTGGTAGGAAATGTGTTTGAGTATTTTTTGAATAATTTTCTCCGAGAAATGCTGATTTTACGAAACGGGAGAAAAATACTGTAAGTATACATAATTGAGTTGCAGAACTGGATATTAATATTCCAATCATGAATATTAATAATCTTTGAATAAAAACTCTTTTGATTATATGTAGAGATATATTTTGGAGCGAAGAGTTTAAATATTTTTGATATAGCACGAGACTTCTAAAGAATATTTCTGATATATTCTTCATTCGAGCTTGTTGCCTATATTCCTGTTGCAACACAGATCTAAGAAATATCATATCTTGATGTTTCTTCTTTGATCATATTACCTTAGAGATATATTCCATAAAGATATAGTTTTGATAATTTGCAAGAATGGAATATCTCTTTTATCTGTTTAAAAGACATGATTTTGCTAGTTTGACTTTTTGACTTTGATTTGGATCAATTAAATTCATGTCCTAATGGATAGGATCTACGTGTTCTTCATTTTATGTTTAATCGTACAAATACCAAAATAAATAATATATCGAAGATATCCTTTCAATCTTCCCTTTTTTGGTATTTGCCAAACAAACATAAAATTATCAGTGTGTGCTTCCCCTTGGTGTATGCATGAATTTTTGAAAAATATTTTGCAAATAAAGCATTTAATTACTTAGAGATTGAGTCTATTTCTTGTGATCCTGCAAAATACTTTGTTAGATGTATCATACAGTAATAGAACACAGATAGATCATTTGTATAAAAAAATAACAAGTATAAAAGATTAGAATTTTAGGGGTCCAAAAATCTATTTGTTGAAATAGATCACACATTCTCTTCCCTTTTGTTTGGTATATGCCAAAAAGAGTGGATATATAGTTATGAGGAAGCATGACAATTTGATCATAAATCTAGTCAACTGCATGCAGTTTGAGCATATAAGGAAGAATTCTATATTGCATGCATGGTATTTTTAATCTATGCATGTATGTAGGAAAACAGTTTATATAGTTTGTGCAAATTAGAATAACTGTGTTTAAGCATGCATGATTTGATTTTAAAAGATATGAAGTGAATGGTAAAACCTCTTTTAAATTTGATTTACCACATATGTATTTTTAGAACAATTTTTATAGAAGGTGTGAATTTAGCCATCTAATTGAACTTATATTTGAAAAGTCAGTTTAAGATTGTAGCAAGTTCTTTATTCTTTTGACAACTTGTACTAAGTCGTTTTTATTTTGTTGTACTCTAGAGTATATCTGAATTAGTACAAACAACAGTCTAAAGGTTTTATATACTGGAGAGCATAATTCAACCACAAATTACAAAGACTGTACAAACCGTGTTCTTGGTACAAAGTCTAACACTAATACAATCTATTTTGCCCTTTAAACAATTCTAAGTTTTACAAATTCTAACACTAATACAATCTGTTTTGCCCTTTAGACAATTCTAAGCTGACAAATTCTAACACTAATACAATCTGTCTAATCTAGGTCTGAGTAACAGACTACATAGTGTGGAAATCTAAATACATACTAGGGAAGAATCAAATGTCTATATTGACCAAAAACAATAATACTTAGAAATCCATATTACTAAAACTTTTACACAGCCAATTACCACAAAGGTGCAGTTGGAATGGTTGGAGACTGGAACATAATATTGCAACCTAGTGTGTGTATGTGAAATAAAATTAGAGGCTGTGAAAAGTATATACCTGTTTTTACCTTATAGATTCTGTCAGATTACTTGGGAATGCAGGTGGTGTTCCTTGTGACTATTTTGAAGCTTTTGCTGGATGCACAAAACTTAATTTAGCCATTCTTTTCTTCTTGAGTTCATTCTGGGACATGTGACTGTTCCTGCAGGTTAATTAGATGCAGGACAAAAACTACCCTGAGGTAATTTGTTAGTCATAACAGTTCACAGTAGGATATCAAAGATGGAGTATCTATACAGTGTATACAGAGTCTGTTCATAATATATGCATCAAATCAGTTTAAGGTTATTAACTATGAACTTCCTGTAGAACAGATAACAACATATACTTTGTTTTAAAAATATAACTCAGAAGTTATTAATTATCATAAGAGACTGGACTAGACAAATATGAGCATTATTGACCCTTATTCTAACAGTATAAACCACATTTAGACAAGAGACATAGGGCAGAGCTTACAAATTCATGCATAAGAAAGATAACAACAGATTTGCAATAAACAAGCCATGATATATTATCAAAAGTGTTCTCAATAATCAGTGTGGTTCACTGATTAATTAGAACAAAATCCTGAACCTGTTTTAAGTCATTACAAACCAAAGAAGTGCATACACTTCTGAAATTCAAAGATCATAAGATTTAAATATTACAAACCCCAACACAGAATCCTTACAAATTACAACTACATCAGAAAGTAGCAAAACAGGTTCATAACAGCAAGTACCAGTACAACATCACATAGTAGACTTCATCAAACAGCAGACTCAACCAGACTTAACCAATCACATTTCCACTAGCATCATAAATATGAACCAAATCAGGCAAGTTATCAATCAGTTGACCTCTAGCACCCATATTAACTTCTTCTAACTCATGAATCATAGTAGTGTTTTCATGCATAGGGACTTGAAAAGAAGAGACAATATCATGATCATTCATGCAGGGAGTTCCTAGAGTAGATGCGGCCGAATGCTCTAAATATGCAATTCTATGTTTGCAAGAGGCAGTGAGACTCTCTAGTGCTCCTACTTTCTCTTTAATCTCATTATTCTCTTCCTTAACCCTCTTAAGTTCAAGTTTTAGTTCATGAAACATGGTTTTAACAGACTCAAACTTAGACAGAAACACATCTTCCTCTCTAATGAATTGAGGAATAAATGTGGGAGTTGCCTCCTGAGGCTCACAGTGCATCAGGGGCACTTATGGCCTAATGTGTTCATTAGTGATTTGAGATTCAGCAAGATTAGAAAATGCTTCAGGCATGTTAATGTTGCAAAGTGCAAAGAAAGATGAGATTAGCATACCATAAGGCATATAATTTACAAGATGTGCATTGATCATGTTTAGAAGAATAACATAAGAGATACTGAAGTGGATTTTGTTTGTGCATAAAAGGTACATGAGTTTTATATCAAAGAAATCAAAGTACTTACTTTGATTTGGTTTTGGCATAACATTTGCCCTAATGATTAGAGCAATATTGTAATAACCCCAAATTTTTTTTGAACTTTTAGTAACCCTTATGAATAGTGTTTTCCTGATTATGCTGAATAAGAAAACTTTCCATGCCACACTATGTAGGGGTTCTTCTATTGTTATTCTGAGATCTTATTAGTACTTTATATGGGATATAAGTGTATGTAAAGATCGTCAGAATCCAAATTCGAACACTTTGATTTTTCCCGAAAATCCACCAGATACCGAAAGAATTGAGTATAAGGTAACATGATTAAAAGGATTTAAATTCAAGGATTATAAGAGAGGATCATAAAAGGAATATAATATATTGAGAAAGGTTAAGGGAACCCAAGTAATAAGATCCCGGGTATGATCCCTCAAACGATAAACGAGAACGAAAGTTACGCGAACCGTATAACAGATCAGCGGTCATTAGCCAAGTGATTAGGAGTTAATCAAAGGGTTAGTGGATGATGATGTCATCACACCAACAAGAGGAAGATAAGTGTAACAAGATGACATAAGAAAGGTGATATAAGCGTGACAAAAAGGAAGTGTGTTGTTGGTTGATTCTTGGCCATGCAAAAGCTACCATGGTAAAAAGTAATTAACAAACAAAACAACATCAACCAAGCCAAAACAAAATCATACACAAAAATAGAAGTTGACTTTTCTTTTTCAAGAACAAAAGCTCTCGGCCTTTCTTCTTAAACCAATGAAGAGATTTTCAAAACCCTAGCTCCACTCCATCAAAAATTAAGAGGTTTGTTTCCTTAGCTTCCATAATTCATAACTTAGTTATGCTATAAGTTTGGATCCAAGAATCCAAGGTTTACCTAGTTAAACAATTCCTAAAAGTTTAGGGTGAATAGTAACTTTAAAGAACAAATTTTTGATTCTTGATTTTATTTGTAAGGACAAGGTAGCTTAAGCATAGATCAAGGCTTCCATGGACATTCCAAGGATCTTTCATTGATTAAAAGCTTCAAGGAAGGTATAACTCTTCATTATCTTAGCATTTAGTTGTTTGGTATAAATGATTATGATGATGGAATGATAGATTAAGTGTAGTAGTTGTTTTGTCATGTTGAGATCTTAGTTGTTAAGTGCTTTTGTTGATTTTGGAGTTTAAGAGTAGCACTAGTTGTTCTTGATAATTCATGGTATGATTTGGGCTTGGTTTAAATGGTTTAAAGTGGTTGATGAGTGATATTGTCATATGGTTGTATGGGGATTGATTGGTGATGGTTTGGTGTTGAATTGGTTTGGTAAAATTTTGGGAAATCGCGTAAACATAGCCATCGTAATGCCCGATTTACCTTAGACTTTTTTTGTTCTTAACATCAGGACCCGTGAACTCACTTTTAGGTTTTGACCATTGCCATGATTAGATAGTTCATGTTACGAGCTTCGTTTTGATATGTGGCACGCTTGAATCCGATGTACCATTACCCCTCGCCTTACTTTGAAACCTTGGTTAAGGACTTTAAATGACTAATTGGGGTATGAAACAATTATGTAAAGTGAATTAGGCAGTTGGTAAGGTACTCGCGAAAGAATCACCTTAAAAATCTTAATGGTTAATTTATTAAAAATGGTGGAGCCGAGGGTACTCGAGCGACTTAAGAGAATCATTAAGCGCAAAGCGAGCGTTAGAGTCTAATTGGTTAAAGTATAGATTCTTAAGCGACTTTGGTTTAATTCCAACTTATATGTGGTTTATAGGTTACCAGACTCATCCCAGGACTTTTACCACCCCCAGTCGCTCAGGCAAGTTTTCTACCCGTTATACTGTTGTTGTGATGTATACATATGTATATGCATTATCTTGTGATAGATGCATGATGGTTAATTAGCAAATCTTGCGATATATTGGAGCATGTGATATGGCATATATGCATGTCTGTTTCGTAATCTTGATATATATATATATATATGTTGATTCAAATGCTTATTAGTTGCATAATACCTATGCTGGAGATAAGCAGTAATTGCGTATACCCTTAGTATAGGGGGACCCAAAGGTGAACATTTTCAAAACCGGGAGACGATGTTCCCGAGTATATTATATATATATATATTTATATATATATAAATAGTTTTCAAAACTATTATTCGAATAAGGTTTATTCGATAACTTTATTTCACTTAATGAATATTATTTTGAATATTCATTCAAGGACTTATGACTCCGCTTATTTTACTTAACGAATATTATTTTGAATATTCATTCGAGGACTTATGACTCCGCTTATTTTACTTAATGAATATTATTTTGAATATTCATTCGAGGACTTATGACTCCGCTTATTTTATTTAATAAATATTGTTTTGAATATTCATTCGAGGACTTATGACTCCGCTTATTTTATTAAATAATATTCTTTATTTTATTAAAGAATAATGTTTTGATAATCAAACTTACTTTTGATTATACAAATAAAGATAGTACTTTCGTATAAGTATATTGTTAGTCCCTTAACAATATAGCAAGAATTATTAAAAACAAGAGTCTTTAAAAAACTTTCTTGTGGATTTAAACAATTCCACCAGAGATATATATAATATATCGAGAGGATTCTGTGTGCAGAAATGCTCACAGCTGCTTACAAAATAGAACTGCTGAGAATACATGAAATGCTAAAGATAGTGCTTACAAAGATTTCTCTGTTTTTATGTTTCTCAGCTATCTCAGTTATTTTTCTATTTTCTACTCTCTTGGTTTATATATTACCAAGATTACAAAGTCAAAAGAACTGAACAAATATAAAATCTAACAGTCTTGATCTTTGCTGCTTTTTGTCCTCTATTACCCAGTTAATGGGCTTCCACAGTGTGTTTGTATCCAACTCGACGGCTGTGTGTCAGCTTTCACTGTTCAACTGATGTTTGAATTCTTGATATGATCATCCGTCGACTTTCAGATCATCCGTCGATGACTTGATTGATCATCCGTCGATTGCTATGTTAAACATCCGTTGATAGTCATTTGATCATCCATCGAAGGCTTTGTTGATCATCCGTCGGTAGCTATTTTGGTACTTGACTTCATTTCACTTATACAGAATTACAAGACATTGCTTATGTATAATTAATCAACCTATTCTGCATATCTAGTTAAAGTCAACATGACTTATATGCTACTACATATTCTATACAAAGGTGCATACATCACTGTGCTACAAACTTATTATTACATAAGCTACTCACTCGATGGATAATAAGTTAATCATCCGCGGGACTATAATGAGTTATCCGTCGGGACTAAAAATCTTATCCGTCGAGTGCTATATAATTTCACTAAGTAAAATCTACTTAGACATTTTGTTTAAGTGATCATCAAGTACACAACATATTCACAACAATCTCCCCCAATTTATGTCTACTGGAATTGTAGCCATAAATTAAGAGACACTTGATGATTACAAAACATCCTTAACATATATCTTTAAAGATAAGTAGATAAAATTTAAAGTGCTTCAAATTAAACAAAATGTACAAGGTTTGGCTCACAGTCAGTTCAAGATGCTCCTCTAGCCTGAGCAGATTTTTCTAGTTTCTTGAAGGTCTGGATCTTCTTCCAAGCTTTCTGTTGTTTTCTTCAATTTGATTCTGGAGCTGCCTGTGGAATTCTAATTCATCAGATTCTGAGAGATCTAACATTTCTTGCATCTCCAAGAGAGTCTCATTGCTAGAGATACTCAATTGGTCTTCTAATCTGAAGAATCTTCTCACACGCTTGTCATCCATGAATTCCATCAGCCAGTAGGGCCTTAGATGCACTCTTCTCCCTGTGTATGGGATGATTAGAGTCTTGGGAAGTGCATCTTTGGCTCTAACAGTCCTTAGCTCTTCAATCTTCTTCAATACTAATCTTCTTGCAGTTACATTGAACCCAAAGTTTTTCTTGAAGGATGAATAGACTTTGATCAACACAGCTTGGCTTTCTTGAAGTATCCTGTGAAGAGGCCACTGAATCTCCCTTCCTCCTTTGTACTTGAACACCAACCTTTCAGGTAGGTTTCTGTATGCATCAATTGCCCTTACCTCATCCAGCTCCTCCAGATAAAGGTTTAGATCTGTGAATTCTTTGATGTCACATAAGTACAAGTAGTCTCCCCTGTTGACCTTGGGTTGAGCTTTGACTACTGACTTGGATTTGAGAAGTGACAACTTCACTTTCTTGACTGCCCTTGACTTTGTCCTTCTTGGCTTAGTAAGAATTGGCTAGTTGAAGTTAGGAATTGGTAATTTATCCCACTCTATTGGCTCATCCTTTGGCACAATAGGCTCTCCATGTATGTTCCTGTAGGGGTCCACCACCCTTATATTTTCAAATACCACAGAGGGCTTTGATGATTGAGTTTTAGCTTGAGTGGATTCCTTAGGAAATTGATCTTCCCATTCCTTGTCAACAACATCCAATTTCCTTTTTGTTCTTTTAGCCAGTTCTTTCTTTCTTGGGGATTTCTTCTGTTCTTCAATCTTCTTCTTTGATTCAGTAGATTGAGATGGTTGAGAGGGAATTTGTTGAGAAGAATTCACAGCCTGTAGCTTGGCCAAGATAGCAAAATGTTCTTTCTTTTGTTTAGACTTCTTTGCATCTAGAGCAGCTTACCTCTTTTCCTGCTTCAATCTGGCTTTTTCTTCTTCCTTTGCATGAGCAAATTGTGCATGTCCAGCTACCACACAAATTTCCTTCCCATTTCTGAATATCTTTGTAATTCTCTTTCTTGAGGCTGAATCAGCTGGATCTTTGTTGAAGACAATAGATCTTGATAGAAGCTTCTTTTTATCAGGCTTGGGTGTCTCATACACAGTATCCATAGGGTTCTTCAAAGATGACTTTGGATAGTTTGCCCTTGGTTTAAGAATTATCTCAGCCTTTGTAGTCTTGATGCAGGAAGATTGTCCTTTCTCCAGATAATACATGCTCATCTCATTCATACTGATTGGCTTGACATGAGAGTGATGGATGGCTGACTGAACCGGTTCCTTGACTAATTCAAACTTTTTCTGTATGTCCTCATCAATCTTTTTCCAGTTGATCAGAGTCAACTTTCCTTTATCAACATCTTTCAAATTTTCTACTGCTGCATTGATAAGATCTATACCATCTACAACTGGTGGCTTGGAGATAGTAATTGAAGGTACAATTACTTTGCTGATTTAAACTAAAAGTTTCTCCCCCTCAGTTGGTCCTTTCTCCCCCTTACTTGATTCTCTCTCCCCCTTTTTGTTATCATCAAGTGGAGGAGTTAGGCCTTGTGCTTAAGCCAGTTGCATAAGAAGATTTGTCTGAGTCTGTTGATTTTGAAGAAGTAGAGCCACTGAATTCTCAATAACTTGAACTCTGTTCTCCAGCTTGGCTATCTTCTTGTCAGAATCTGATTCTTTCCTTAATCTCAATAATAGATCTTGCATGGTACCATATGGCATTACTGAATCCAGCTTCTCAGAGTTATAGGTCTTCAAGTCAGCTATATCCCTTTTTAATTCATCCACACTGAGATAATGTCTTAAGTGCTGGATCTTCATTAGATGTAGAGAGTCCAGGTGAGCTTGAAGAACAGCCTTGGTACCAACATCTGAAGTTTCCTGAAGGGCCTGTTGAATAGCTATTACTTGTTTGACCAAAGACACCTCAAATTGTTCTGGTGTAGATTCCTTTGCCCATGCCCATTCAGGTAAACTTAAAGCAGAACTTGGGCCTTCAGCTCCCCCTAAGTTCATGCTTCCATCCAAAGAACCAGAGTCATCATCATCAGAATTTACTCCAAATTCTTCAGATGGCTCTCCAGCTTGAGAAGGCATTCTGTTCACAGCAGCTTTATCTCCTTGAAGGGATTATGTGGTGTGCACCAAATTCAAAGTCTGCTCTGCCTCCACATTGCCCTGAGCAGCCAACAATTGATAGGCTGAAACAGGGTGAGTAAAAGTGTCAGCATCCAAGGAAATGTTATCAATTACAGCTTTGTAATGTTGCTGAAATTGTCTTTCCTTTTTAGCATCATTGACAATCATTGACTCACTAGCAATGGCTGGTTCCATCCTTATTTCTCCTGTACCTGCCTTTCTCTCATATTCTCTCTTTTGTTGCATCAGGGTCCCACCCTGGATCCCCACCCTCACACCCTCACCTTCACATACTAAGGTGGGACTCCTCACACTCACTTTTGCCAATCCTGAATGAATGGATTGCTGAGATTCACTCTTTTCCTCTCCTTTTCCTGGGAGCAACCCCGCCACTCACTCAACGCACTCTCCTCTCTCAGTCCTAAGAGTGATTGTATTATCACTAAATCTTCTGCACTTGAAATTATTGAAGTTTGAAGTTGTGCAGAGACACTCGATGGATAAGTGATATCCGTTGGGTGAGTGGCAA
>NC_133647.1:77894230-77996911 GCF_009905375.1 Apium graveolens
ATCTCACTCTCTGGTTTCAAGCTGTAATTCTTAGATGTTGTTAGGAGATTATCCGTCATGTTGACTACTAATGGATGTACAAGTAGGAGGGCTAATTGTAAATATTTCATGCCTTGTAATTTTATATAAGTGAAGAAGTGTCAACTGATATTGAAGACCTTCAACGGATAAGAAACTAAGCTTCAACGGATGTCTCTAATGCTTCAACGGATAAAGCTTCAACTGCTAGAGCATCAACGGATAAAGCCATCAACGGATGAAAGCTTCAACGGATGCACTGCTAGAGCATCAACGGATAAAGCCATCAACGGATGAAAGCTTCAACGGATGCTCAGTCTCATAGCAGTTGATAGTGACAATTAACAAAGCTGACAGAGGCACATGGATTGACAGAGATGTGGTAGCCTATTTCAGGAACAGCAGAAAAAGCAGCCGTTTTAGTCTGGTTCAAAATGGAAGGTCAACAAATAATTCCATATTACACTGGATAAAAATGGAACAGAAATAAGTGGAGAACTATTGTCTTATTGTACTTTATCTTTGTCTTCACTTGTAAACTTGGTGTTATATAAACCAAGTAGTAGCTAGTAATTAGATATGAATTTTCCTGAGCTGTTTAGAAATATCAAGAGAGAAAATCATCTAGTTTGTACTAGGAAGCAGCTGTGATTTAATTTTGAATCACAGATTTTCTGAAATAACACATCTCTGGTGGAACAACAAATCCACCAGAAAAGTTTTTAAGTTCTTTGTGTTCATTTCATTTGTGTTTAAATATATATCTGTCTGCATCAGCTCCAAGCAATTCACACACATTTGATCACTCAAACACTTAGTCTTACAAATTGCTCAAAACTTGAAAAAGTTTTGAGATTTACATTCAACCCCCCCTTCTGTAAATCTCATTGTTAGTCCACTGGGAATAACAATTGGTATCAGAGCAAGCTCTTAACATACAAAGAGTTTAAAGATCTATTCTGCTAACATCATGAGTAAGAAGGATATTAGTATAAAGATTCCAATCCTGGAAAGAGATAACTATCATCACTGGAAGGTGAAGATGCATTTACATCTTCTCTCTCAAGATGAAAGCTACATCAACTGCATTGAGAATGGTCCTCACATCCCACATAAGGTGGCCACAGCTGCTACTGCTACAGTTGCTGTTGGACAGTCTATTCCCAAGCCAAAGGCAGAATGGACTGTTGAAGATATTGAAGAAGTCCACAAGGACAAGAAAGCCATGAACATTTTGTTTAATGGCCTGGATCAAGATATGTTTGACAATGTCATCAATAGCCAAACTGCTAAGGAAATTTGGGATACTGTGCAGCTTATCTGTGAAGGCACGGAGCAAGTTAGAGAAAACAAAATGCAGCTTCTCATTCAACAATATGAATATTTCCACTTTGAAGAAGGAGAATCATTGAATGATACATTCAACAGATTTCAGAAACTATTGAATGGATTAAAGCTGTATGGGAGAGTGTACCAAGTCAAGGACTCCAATCTAAAATTTCTAAGGTCTCTACCAAAGGAATGGAAGCCTATGACTGTTTCTCTAAGAAATTCTCAAGATTATAAGGACTTCACACTTGAAAGATTATATGGAATTTTGAAGACTTATGAACTTGAGATGGAGCAAGATGAGTTGTTGGAAAAGGGAAAGAGAAAAGGAGGATCAGTTGCACTTGTAGCTGACAGTGAAAAAGTTGAAGCCAGAAATGAGGAAAAGATAATGCCAAGTCTCAAAATTGGCACAAGCAAATCAGAATCAAGCAAGGGTAAAGAGCAAGTTGCTGAGGATGAAGACAATTCCAGTCAGGATGAATCTGATGATATTGATGAACATCTGGCCTTTCTGTCCAGGAGGTTTGCAAAGATGAAGTTCAGGAAAAATACAAAGTTCACTAAGCCAAACAAAAACATGGTGGACAAATCAAAGTTCAAATGTTACAACTGTGGCATTAGTGGACACTTTGCAAGTGAGTATAGGAAGCCAAATTCTGAGAAAAAGAAATTTGAGCAAGTTGATTACAAAAGGAAGTATTTTGATTTGCTCAAACAAAAGGAAAGAGCTTTTCTCACTCAAGATGATTGGGCAGCAGATGGGGTAAATGAAGATGATGATGTGGAATATGTCAACCTAGCCCTGATGGCTAATTCTGATGAAAATGAAACTAGTTCATCAAACAACCAGGGACAAAGAAGGAATCTATGGTACTTGGACAGTGGTTGTTCAAGACACATGACAGGAGATTTCACCCTGCTCACAGAATTTAAGGAGAGAGTTGGCCCTAGCATAACCTTTGGAGATGACAACAAAGGATTCACTATGGGATATGGCGTGATTTCAAAAGAATATGTCATCATTGATGAAGTTGCATTGGTTGATGGTCTCAAACATAATTTATTGAGCATCAGTCAACTATGTGACAGAGGGAATACTGTTTCCTTCAATTCTGAAGCCTGTATTGTCACAAGTAAAAAGGACAATAAAGTGGTTCTAACTGGAGTTAGAAAAGGAAATGTGTACTTAGCTGATTTCAAATCTACAGATGCAGAATCCATTACTTGTCTTCTCAGCAAAGCAAGTCCAGTTGAAAGTTGGCTATGGCATAAGAAGATGTCCCATTTGAATTTCAAGACAATGAATGATCTGGTCAAAAAGGATTTAGTTAGAGGAATGCCTCTAGTGGAATTCACAAGGGATGGACTGTGTGATGCTTGTCAGAAAGGAAAGCAAAAGAAAGTATCATTCAGTAAGAAGCTTGAATCTGCAATTGATAAACCACTGCAACTTCTACACATGGATCTTTTTGGACCAGTCAATGTATTGTCAATTTCAAGGAAAAGATACTGCCTAGTGATTGTAGATGATTTCTCAAAGTTTTCATGGGTTTATTTTCTTGGATCAAAGGATGAAGCTAGTGAAATCATCATCAATCATATCAAGCAAGTCAACAATCATCCTGATTTCAAAGTAAGGAATATTAGGAGTGACAATGGAACTGAGTTCAAGAATTCAGCCATGAAGATGTTCTGTGGAGTAAATGGGATCATGCATGAGTTCTCAGCTCCAAGAACTCCATAACAAAATGGTGTGGTGGAAAGGAAGAACAGATCACTAATTGAAGTTGCAAGGACAATGCTTGAGGAGTCAAAGCTCCCAACTTATTTTTGGGCTGAGGCTGTTAACTGTGCATGTTACACTCAGAATATTTCTCTAATTAATCAAGCAAAATGCATGACTCCCTATCAATTATTCAAGAGAAGAAAACCAACTTTAAACTTTCTACATGTCTTTGGTTGCAAATGTTACATCTTAAGGAATCAATCTGATCATAAAGGAAAGTTTGATGTAAAGGCTGATGAAGGAATATTTGTTGGTTATTCTGCTGGAAAATCATATAGGGTCTACAATCTAAGAACCAACATTGTCATGGAATCTGTACATGTTGTGTTTGATGATAAAAAGATTGATGGACTAACAGATGAGGGACATCATGAAGGACTCAAATTTGACAATATTGAGATATATTGTGATGATAGTGAAGATGAGAATGATGAAGAAGACATCTCAAGAAGAAACCAAAGTCTGCCTTTGGATAATGCACAGAATGCTGCATCCGTTGAAAGTCAAAATTCAGCTTCCATTGAAAGAAGCAATGCAGCATCCGTTAAAAGACAAAGTGCATCATCCGTTGAAGTTCATAACGAAGCATCCGTTGATCACAGTCTGTCAACGGATAATCACTTCACCTCATCAGTTGATAGAACTCCCATTTCCTTTCAAAGGATCAGCAACTCAGGGGGAGTTTCAACAAATCAACATTCTATCTCACATCATGACAATACTGAGGCAACCTCACTAAGGGCTAATCTACCACCTCAAAGGAAATGGACCAAGAATCACCCTTTTGAACTGATCATTGGTGATGCTACATCTAAAGTACAAACTAGAAGGGCTACTCAAGATGAATGTCTGTATAGTAGCTTTCTATCACAGGAGGAACCTAAGCGAGTGGAAGAAGCTCTTTTAGATCCAGATTGGATTTTAGCTATGCACGAGGAGCTAAACCAATTTGAGAGGAACAAAGTGTGGAAGCTGGTACCCAAGCCAAAGAACAAGAGTTCTATTGACACAAAATGGGTATTCAGAAACAAGATAGATGAAAATGGCATTGTCATAAGGAATAAAGCCAGATTGGTTGCCAAAGGCTATTCTCAACAAGAGGGAATAGATTTTGATGAAACATTTGCTCCAGTTGTAAGACTTGAAGCCATCAGAATCTTTCTAGCCTATGCAGCTAATGCCAATTTCAAAGTCTATCAGATGGATGTCAAGAGTGCATTTCTAAATGGGGAATTGGAGGAAGAAGTTTATGTAACCCAACCTCCTGGTTTTGAAGATCCAAATTTTCCAGACAATGTGTATTATTTGTTGAAAGCACTCTATGGACTAAAGCAAGCACCTAGAGCCTGGTATGAGACTTTATCAAAGTTCCTTCTAGATAATCACTTCACAAGAGGTACTGTTGACAAAACTCTCTTCTTTAGAAATATTAATGGCTCTAAGATACTTGTACAAATTTATGTAGATGATATTATATTTGGATCTACAGATGATAAACTTTGTAAAAAGTTTGCTAAATTAATGCAAAGTAAATATGAAATGAGCATGATGGGAGAGCTAACTTACTTTATTGGTTTACAAGTTAAACAAGTTAGTGGTGGAATTTTCATTAGTCAAACTAAATATATTTATGATCTTTTAAAGAAGTTTGACTTAATGGATTGTTCACCTGCAAAAACTCCCATGGCCACTGCCACCAAGCTTGAATTAAACAAGGCTGAAAAGTCTGTGGATATTACAAGTTATAGAGGCATGGTTGGCTCACTTTTATATTTAACTGCCAGTAGACCTGATATTATGTTTTCTACATGTCTCTGTGCTAGATTTCAAGCTGACCCTAAAGAATCTCACTTAGTGGCTATTAAAAGAATTTTCAGATATCTCAAAGGGACTCCAAATCTAGGAATTTGGTACCCTAGAGAGTCTGATTTTGATCTAATTGGCTACTCAGATGCAGATTATGCAGGTTGTAAATTAGACAGGAAAAGCACAACAGGCACCTGTCAATTTCTAGGAAACAAGCTTGTATCATGGTTCAGCAAGAAGCAGAATTCTGTTTCCACATCAACAGCTGAAGCTGAATACATTGCAGCTGGTAGTTGCTGTGCACAAATACTGTGGATGAGGAATCAGTTATTTGACTATGGTATAACTGTTGACAAAATTCCAATATTTTGTGACAACACAAGTGCCATTGCCATTACTGAAAATCCAGTGCAGCACTCAAGAACCAAGCACATTGATATCAAGTACCACTTCATTAGGGAACATGTGATGAAAGGTACAGTGGAACTTCATTTTGTTCCAAGTGAAAAGCAGATTGCAGACATATTTACCAAGCCACTTGATGAATCAACATTCACAAGATTAGTAAGTGAGTTAGGTATGCTTAACTATTCATAATCTATGTCATCTATGTAATTTGTCTTGTAGCCAGAAATGAATTTGCTGCAAGAACAAAGTTGGCTTTAATCAAAACTTATCCTATGAACGGATATTCCCTATCCATTGAAAGCCAAAATTGTTCTATCAACAGATATTCATTATCTGTTGAAAGACAAATACATTTCTGGTAATTTTATCCTTCAACGGATAAAATAGTGTTGTTCATCAACGGATAACTATTTACCTTATCCGTTGATGTGTCACGTTAGTGAGTCACTACCATTGATTCTTTTACTCAACCGTTGATACAGATATACAGTGTTGTATGTATTTGTATTTACGGTAGTTTTCAGAATTTCTACAGTTTCATTTATTCCTGAATGGCTTTCACTTACTTAAAAGTATCATTTAATTATTTTAATTTGTGTTTTAATTCAAGAAAGTATAAAAGCCCAATTGAATTCTTATTTTCACTTTACGCTTTCTTGCAATTGTCATTCTTTTTCTCTCTCAATTCTCAAGTTCTTCTCTGCAACCTCTACTCACAACAATGGCACCAGTAGTCAAAATTATGTCTCAAACAGGATTTATTTATGAAAAGAATAATTTCATAGTCTTGGTTGAAAAGAAGGAAGCCCATTCTGATTATCACAAGATGATGGACTTCATCAAGAACTGCAAACTGAGCTATGCAATGCTGGAAGCCCCAACCATCTACTGTGAAGTGAATGAGGAGATTTGGACAACTGCAGAGTTCAACTCCACTGATATGACTATTGCCTTCTCTCTCAAAGGTAAGGACTATTGCATTAATTGTGATGATTTACAATCTTGCTTTAAGTTGCCTGAAAATAATGCCATGACACCACACACTGATAAAGATGTCTCTTCTATGCTAGATTCCATAGGCTATACTTTTGATTCTACTAGTTTAGGTAGTATTAGAAGGAAAGGCCTTATGAAAGAATGGAGTTTTCTTAGAGATGCCTTTATTAAGGTTTTCTCTGGGAAGATTAGCAATTTTGATGCTATCACTTCATCTCTTGTTAATATGCTCTATATGCTAGTTTCTGATAGGTACTTTAATTTTAGCAACTGTGTTATGCTAGAATTAGGTTCCAGATTAGGTAACAAAGCTAATAGATCACATAACATCTACTTTGCTAGATTCTTTATGTTATTGGCTAACCATGTTGCTGAAGGTTTGGTAATATCCAATGAGAATAATAAACTCAAATGCTGGGCACAAGAGAAAAGGGTCCTTGCAGACCTTTTGAGAATGAATCTCAACAGCCAGGTGCCATTAGTATACTTGCCAATCATGAATGCACCACAGGTAAGTGAGGTAAATGTTTCTATAACTCCTACTATTTCCAACCCCAATGTTTCTTTGCCTTCTAGTGTGGCTATGGAACCTGTGTCATTGTCCAAACAGGCTCCTACCAAAGCCACCAAATCTAAAATCTCCAAAGTCAAGTCAAAGAAACCTACCTCTGTTGTTTCTCAAAAGACAACAGTTGTAACAACTACCATAAACCCTGAAGGGAGTGAACAGGGTGTGAGTGGTGAGGGGAGGGGTGAACATCAAAAAGCCCCCCAGGATAAGGTGGGAGAGGTGAGTGATACCCATTCCAGCCAAGCCACAGTCTCTCAAAAGACTGTAGTGGTTCAAAAGGAGTCCAACACATCCCTAGTTGCATCCTCCCAAAAGGATGTAACTATTGAAAATAGTCCCCACCCAGGGACACAGAACAAAAGAGGGAGGGACACTGAAGCTAAACATTCACCAATTCAAGCCTTTTCAAGGAAGAAGAAGGCCAAAACCCTAGTTTCCACACAAGGGACACACACAGCACATATACACCCACCAGTATCTGTGCCTTCTCAAATTCAGCTTGATGTGATTCCAGCAAATGTAGAATCACAGCCCCATTCTCTCAATATAGAGACACACCATTCCTCAAACTCTCATACACCCTCTCTGGATGTGGATATGATATTCACATCAATTCCTGATTCTCCCTCATTAAAACTCAGGGAGGAGCCCCACTCAAAACCTGGTGATCATCATCTTTTAGATGATTTGTTGGATCATCAGCTAATTCTTTCAGATGTAGTTACAGAATCTGTGTCACCTCACTTAAAATCAATCCACACAGATTCAACAATTATATCACTTTCTATCTCTACATAATTTCCTTCTTCAACGGATATCTCTCATCCGTTGACAAGTGGTTGTTCTTCAACGGATAAGCTTAACAGCAGTTATCCGTTGATACCATCAGTTTCCACTGCAACGGATACTCCCTATCCGTTGATGGCCTCTACACACTTAACAGAAACAACTCCAACTGTAGAGGACATGGCAACTGTACAATCACTTTTAGGCTTGAGGGAAGGGAGTGATTTTTTGAGTGAGAGGCTGGGTTGCTCCCAGGCAAAAGGAGAGGATGAGAGTCACCAAATGCATGCTATTTCTTCCAGCATGGCAAAAGTAAGTGAGAGGAGTGCCACCTTAGAAGGTGAAGGTGAGGGTGTGAGGGTGTGTGTGAGACAGGGGGAGCCCCTGATGCAAGAAAAGAGAGAAATTGAGAGAAAGGCAGGTACAGAAGCTATAAGGGTGGATCCAGCCATTGCTAGTGAGTTCATGAAAGTGGATGATGCAGATAAGGGAAGACAATTTCAGCAACACTAAAAAGCTGTCATTGATAACATTTCCTTGGATGCTGACACTTTTACTCACCCTGTTTCAGCCTATCAAGTATTGGCTGCACAGGGCAATATAGAGGCAGAACAGACACTACACATTGTACACACTTCAGAATCTCTTCTCAAAGACAAAGCTGCTGTCAACAGGCTGCCTTCTCAAGCTGGTGAGCCATCTAAAGAATTTGGAGTAAATTCTAATGATGATGACTCTAATTCTTTGAATGAGAGCATGAACTTAGGGGGAGTAGCAGGCCCAAGTTCTGTTCCTAATCCTCCTGCATGGGCATGGGTAAAACCATCAACACCAGGAGAGTTTGGTGTCACTTTGGTCAAACAAGTCATGACAATTCAGCAGGCCATTCAGGAGACTCAGGATGCTAGCACCAAGGCAATTCTTCAAGCTCATCTGGAATCTCTGCATCTCTTGCAGTTGCAGCATTACCAGCACAATCTAAGTGTGGATGAGCTCAAGTTGGACATTGCTGATCTGAAATCCTATAATGCTGAGAAATTGGATTCAGTTATACCCTATGGTACTATGCAAGATTTGTTGGGGAGACTAAGGAAGGCCTCTTATGCTGATAAGAGGTTGGCCAGATTGGAAGATAGGGTTCAAATAATTGAAGACTCTATGGTCATCATTCTTCAGAATCAACAAACTCAAACAAATCTCCTCATGCAGCTGGCACAAGCACAGGGCTTGACCCCTACCCTTGATGATAACAAAAAGGGGGAGAATAAAGGGGAAGGGGAAGGAGAGCCATCTACAACAGTTCAGATTTCTCAAGTGCTAGTTCATGTCATCACAACTTCTCCACCAATTCAAGTCAAAGGAAAGCTAGATGGAATTGATCTAATCCAGATAGCAGCAGCTGAATTGCAAGTCAAAGAGCAAAGGAAGAAGATTGATGAAAAGATGCAACTAATATTTGGCTCTACAACTTCTCAATCACAATCTGTGAAGCATAGCACAAAAGTGGAATCAATTATTATGGAACTCAAGCCAGTAGGGAGGCATAAGGATGGAGAAACTTCTTCCAAAGATCTGCAACCTATGGTTCTCAAGCCCAACAACAGATCCAATAAGGACTCTACAAAGAATCCTCTAAAAGAGGTGGATTTTCCTCTTCCAAAAGCAGATGAGGACAAGCTTTTAGGAAGAAGTATTACATATCTCAAAGAGACCATGGATGAGGCTGTAAGGAGAAACATGGCTATTATTTTCAGAGAGGGAAAGAGCATATGTGTGATGCAAGGACATCCCAAATTCTCAATAGCCAAGAAGGAAGAAACCAAAAGTTTGAAGGAAGAAGCCAAACAGCTAAAGTCTGACAAAAGAGCACAAGCAAAGCTTGAAAAACAGCTAGAGTCAAGTCAGGCTGAAGATCATAAAGTAATTGAAGACAAAGGTGAAGATGAAGCTATGGGGGACATGGTTGGTACTGAGATGGAGGAAAGAAGTAAGGAAGAATGGCAGAAAGGGAAAAGAAAGAAGGTCAATGCAAAGAGAAAGAAGGTAGATAAGACTGAAGAAACCCAATCAATATCCAAACCACTACCCTCTATTCCTGAACCCATTGTACCTGACCCCTTCATGAACATTCATGGTGAAACAATCATTCCCAAGGAGGAACTAATTGATTGGGACACCATCAAATTGCCCACCTTCCTAACCTCTTCTCCATCATCAAAGAAGCAGAAAAGAAGAATCAAATCAACACCCTCTAAAGCCTCAATCAAATTCACACAGAAGCCTAAGTCCAAACCTCAAAACTCTAAAGATGATTATGTTCACATCCGTGGCATAAAAGAATTTTCAGACATTGAACTCTATCTGGATGAGCTGGAGGATGTAAGGGGAATAGCTGCCTACAGACAGCTACCAGAAAGACTAGTGTTCAAATACAAAGGAGCTGGGGAAAGAACATGGCCTCTTCACATAATTCTGAATGAAGGCTACACTACCTTGATTAGAGTCTACTCAGCCATACATAAGGATTCTGGCTTTACCAGAACTACCAGGACTGAGATTCTCAACAAGATTGCCAACATAAGGAAAACTTGGAGGGAGCCCAATGCTTTGCCTAGAACTTTACTCATTCCAGAGAGAGGTATTACAATTCACAAATCACCTCATTGGTTGATGGAGTTCAGAGACAACAAAGGAGTCAGAAGATTTTTCAGAATTGAAGATCAGCTAAAGATTGCCAGTAATGAAACTCTCAAGGATATGCAATCTAAGTTAGATATCAATGAAGAAGATGAAGCTGAATTCTACAGACAACTTCAACTTCAAATGGAGGAGAATGACAGGAGGCTACGAAAGAAAACCAGGGATCAAAGGAAAAGAAAGTAATTTGCTCAAGCTAAAGGAGCACCCTTGGAAATAATGTATTTCTTCAATTTCATCTCAGCATATACACTTTTGCAGCACTTTTGAATTTCTGCTTAGTTATAGTTTATATATTTGTTAAGTGTTTTGTTATCATCAAGCTAAACCCAAATTTATGCCTACAGTTCTAGTAGACATAAATAGGGGAGATTTTTAGGAATATGTGTATTAGTTTGATGATAAGTTCAGCAAAACACTTAAGTAGAAATCTAGTATTTGTAGCCTCAACGGATAAGACCATCTTGGCTATCCGTTGAAGGAGTAGCCTTACTTAGCAATAAGTTTGGTATTGTAGCACATCTCACTCTCTGGTTTCAAGCTGTAATTCTTAGATGTTGTTAGGAGATTATCAGTCATGTTGACTACTAATGGATGTACAAGTAGGAGGGCTAATTGTAAATATTTCATGCCTTGTAATTTTGTATAAGTGAAGAAGTGTCAACTGATATTGAAGACCTTCAACGGATAAGAAACTAAGCTTCAACGGATGTCTCTAACGCTTCAACGGATAAAGCTTCAACTGCTAGAACATCAATGGATAAAGCCATCAACGGATGAAAGCTTCAACGGATGCACTGCTAGAGCATCAACGGATAAAGCCATCAACGGATGAAAGCTTCAACGGATGCTCAGTCTCATAGCAGTTGATAGTGACAGTTAACAAAGCTGACAGAGGCATATGGATTGACAGAGATGTGGTAGCCTATTTCAGGAACAGCAGAAAAAGCAGCCGTTTTTAGTCTAGTTCAAAATGGAAGGTCAACAGATAATTCCATATTACACTGGATAAAAATGGAACAGAAATAAGTGGAGAACTATTGTCTTATTGTACTTTATCTTTGTCTTCACTTGTAAACTTGGTGTTATATAAACCAAGTAGTAGCTAGTAATTAGATATGAATTTTCCTGAGCTGTTTAGAAATATCAAGAGAGAAAATCATCTAGTTTGTACTAGAAAGCAGCTGTGATTTAATTTTGAATCACAGATTTTCTGAAATAACACATCTCTGGTGGAACAACAAATCCACCAGAAAAGTTTTTAAGTTCTTTGTGTTCATTTCATTTGTGTTTAAATATATATCTGTCTGCATCAGCTCCAAGGAATTCACACACATTTGATCACTCAAACACTTAGTCTTACAAATTGCTCAAAACTTGAAAAAGTTTTGAGATTTACATTCAACCCCCCCTTCTGTAAATCTCATTGTTAGTCCACTGGGAATAACACTCTTATCTTCCAGGATATCAATTTTACCGTTGGTACTCACTTGTTCAACACTTTCACATTCTTAACTTGTTAGTCCTTTGATCCTAATCTTATCAACAAAACTTTGAGAGATAAACAATTAAGTTTCTCTCACATCCTTTAATATTTTAACACATAAGGTATTCACCCTAATCATCCATGTCATCATGTACGTATTTTGAATAACATATTTCACAAGAAAATCGCATATTCTTGCTCTTGAAATCGCATTCCTTATTGGCGTAGATTTCCTTGACTCTTAGTGGATTCTTCACTGGGGCTAGTGATTTGTAATCCTCGTCATGTGCCCGTGTTTCCTTTCCATGCATAAGAGGTAGATGGAACTTCGTCCGCTTGATTAAGGATACGTTGATTTCTGCTTGAGAACCTCTTGTAAAGAACGACAGTACAACGAAATGACTAGAAAGATTTAAAAGTCAACAAAAATAGAGTTGAAAAGAAAGAAGAAATAAGGATTTGAATATGAATGAGACAACCACATTGGTACTTAAGATGACCAGTCTTTCATACCGTATGGCATACAACACATGATTAGGTGGCGTCCCACCCGACTCTTCGTCATTCTGACAAAGTGTCTCACCATAACACTGTTTGTCCCAATCAGAAAGCAAAATTTGAGGGAAGCCAATAAATTTGAAAGGAATGGAATATCTTTCTTTTTGATATCATCATAAAGAATTAAGAAAAGAAATTCATACATTTTTAGGAATTAAAAAGGAATATACGCTGTAATGTTGAGGACGAGAATGATACCGTTGGTGACCATCCACATTTCACTTGTATTCATCTTTCGAGCTTGCTCGATCATTTCCCAATTATATCATATAACAACTTTAGAAGTATGCTAAAATGCCTTTGCAACTAAGCATTATGGTAGATTCTTACTTGTCAAGTCTCGCGTCTGTAACGTCGCACCTACACGTATAATACTTTAATAATTCGATCATAATGGCGTTCTTATCTGATAACTTCGGGCTTCCTCTTTTAATTTAGAATAACCACGAACCATACGATATAACAATCCTTTTGTTAACAATATTCTTCTTTTAGAGAGGTTTGGAAATCTTTCCAATCTTTTCGATCACGCTCCGGCTTATGTTGAATCAATGAATTCTTCGAACTCTGATAGTCCTAGTAATTGAATGTATAGTTACTCCGTACGCTGCTATGCTGTAAATTTTATCAACAATACTTGCACCTTACTGTTAGGAATAATCAACTTCTTCATAATCGCAGGTTACTTCGTTCTGAGAATTAGCAATACTAGGTCTGAAACAACATCTTTCCAGGTAATCCAGGCTTTTTAACAAACAAGAAACTCAAGTAGTAACTCGACAACCAATGTTTAAAAATCATTTTATTCAAAAAGGCTTTTAGAAATTTGTAAAGGAAAATCTTTTTCGAAAATTTGTCTAAAAAGTTTGAAAAATCACAAACCTGGTTGTCCTTACTATATGAGTTGGTTGTTGTCCTTCCGACCTATAACGAGGTACCATATTAAAGAAACAATCACATAAAAGTTCGTTCACTCCAATCTACCTTTTCTCCTTCATCGTGTCCACTTACCTTCCTTAATCGACGAAACTTCAATTGTTGTCGCACATTATCTTATTTGTAGTTTCACATCAAAGCTCCCATACTGGTGATACTCCCGATATTATCGTTACAGTAGTTAAATAGAACAGACTATCCAATAGTCCACAAGTCTATTTCATAGAACAAAGTTTACCCGTATCACATCACATCACTACTTTACATATCGCAGTTATCATATCATCATCATTTAATTTCACAAAAATCCCAGGTTTATACTTTTCTCTCTTTCTCCTTCAAAATTCATCTAGTTCATCCCATACTTATTCACGGGTGGCTTAGCACTAAGGGCTTCTTTTAACCCGATAACAGCTATCCTCTGAAACACTTAAATCTCCTTTCTAAACTTAATCTCACCTCTATTGATAACTCAAGCGCTCACCATTTACTGTAGCTCTTGAATCCATCCTTGTAGGTACAATTGCTTCATAGGACAAGTTCTAAACTGGGGGTATAGAACAGGATGTAGGGTAGATTAAAGAGATACACTCACATCCGAATGTCCAGTGAAACAAGAATAAACAGATGGAGGTTCTTGAATAGGTAGTCTCATATCAAGAGGTAGAAAAGTAGCATAGAATAGCTTAAAGAAGTGCACTCGTTATAACAGAATGTAGTACCATTAATGCTGATGGATGAACAAAGTACAAATCCAATCTGAAAGAAGATAACGATCCTCGAACGGAAAGCTTTAAACGATCGAATGACATCAGGAAATCAGGATCTGCCATTGCCGTTGTCTGGAAATCACGTCACAAGCTGAGAATCCCGAATCGCAATACGAACTATGCCGGAGACCTACTATACCATCTCACTCAATCTCGCAATGTCTTATCTTTCTACTTCCTATTCTTAATCCTAACCCTCTACCCAATCCCGACAATCTAGGCTTGTTTCAGTGACTTATAACCTGTAGCTCTGATACCAACCTGTGGTGCCCTCCAAACCCGAGTCAGAAGTTTGGGGTCCATAACACAAAAACAATATATAAACCTGTATAAGAAATATTATTTATAATGACCCTGCTTCACAAAACCACGGATCGCAACAGGTTAAAGTATGAAAACAAGCCACAACCTTAACTTTTATTACAACGTACCAAATCCCAACTAATTTAACTTACAATCGATAATAAAATCATTCTTACAATCTGAGTATCTCTATACCGCATGAAGCTTCTGCTAGCTTGATTCAACTCCCTGGAACCTTAGCCCGCACTTTGGACTGAGGAACTTCACTATCATCCACATTATTTTCAACTGTAAAATATATAAAAGATTCGCAAGGGTGAGCTAACTAGCTCAACAAGTCATAATAGTGATAACTGAGGTTAAACAATGATCAACTGAAATGATTCAAAGGAATCAAGTTGCTTTTTAACTCATCATTAGAATTGGATATTCATTTTTAAGTTTTAAAAACCAAGGTTAGGCTGCTGATCAGTCACGCACTAACCCAGAGCAAGCACACAACACTGCTCTAATTACTGGATCCAAGGCACACATTGGCCTAACTTGACCATTGGTATGGTCTAACCACGAATCTGGTCCACATATATAAAAACTATCCAATCCTAAAGCAGTTCAATATGATAACAATATGATTCAATAAAATAAGATCATAATCGATGATGGTTAAACATTTGCATAAAACATAAGAAAACTCATAGATATCTCAAGGGTATATCAGGGTATGTATAAGAAACGGTTTTCAGTTTGTACAAGGGTCAGGTATCAAACCAGTAATGATTTTTCAGGATATGGTTCTTTGATGTTACTAAGAATGATTGGGGTATAAAAGTTTCTGTGTTTTCAAACCATTTTCTTCTGGTGTTTGGTGTTTGGTAGTTAAACATTTGGGAAATAGTATCATATGTGTGTGGTTTGGTGTCTAAGGATCAACAAAGGAAGGTTTACAAAGAACAAGGCTCACGGCTCAAGATCAAGAAAAATCAGGGATTCAAGGGTAAATAGTTAATGCACTTGCAATGTAAACAAGAGTTATTTTGAATAATAGCGACATGTTATGAAACATTCGAAAACATTGGTAATATATATCTTGAAGCAAATTTCAGAAATACTTGCCTTACAAGGCTTTATAACTATTACTGATCAATTCTGGACCAACTCTGCCGCTTAGGCTTTTACGTCCAACCACTATGTCACTCTGGATTCGACCTTGACACTCAGGTCTTCCTGTTGAAACTCTACTGAACTCGTCAATTGATTATTAGGTTATCTTTAGTCCATCGTCCACTTTCAGGTTCTCGATCATAACCTACAGGGTCGAAATACCCTACATTAGACATCTAAGTATGCTTGACATATCCTCGATACTAATTCTTACCCAACGATATTCAAACCCGACTCGTAATTATTCATATTAGAATAACACAGAACATAATTAGGGTTCATATTCTCAAAATCAATCCAGTGTTCATTTTCAGAAAATACGTATACTCGTCATTTTACGAAATTAGGATTACTGTGTTTTGGCCAAAACATACAACACAACATACAATCAGGTTCTGTATAAATATACGTATATGTATTTACTTATACTCGCTCGACGTCCCGATAATCCTCGGATACGCTTCCCGTATTCCCGTAGTTTAATTTTCCGGAAATCTGACATCGTCCCCTTTGTTTATCGGACTACCCGTCGAAACATCATCGACGTCAATAACACAAATCACAATCCAATTCGAACCACGACAACCAGTTATAACATACAAATTCCAATCACCGATGCAATTTAGTTATTAATTATTATTACCCGCATGTTTATATTTTTATTTGTAGGACTCAGAAATGATTCATCATTGTCCACCGTCGGCTCGCCGAGGCTCATCGCCGATGGCGGCAAAAATTCGCGGGTACCCGAAATATTCGAGTGTCTGACACGAATTTCACCGATTAAATTTCCGAATAATCCAAAAATAATACTTCAAAAATCACGGAATTTCATTCGAAATATTCACCACAATAAAGTAATTATTCGAAATGCAAAAGAAATGGAAGGATTGAATTATTCAGAAGATTCGATAACCAATAATCGAACAATAAAAAATGTATACACAAATATATATACATGCCCAATTAAGAAACTGATAGGAACAGCCACTGCACCGAAGATGTGACCGCGATTCCCACCAGAAAACACACAGCAAACACCCACACAGACTCACACACCCAGAACGCACACACACACGACTATAACACACACACACACAAAAACTCGACCGTGACCAGGAACCGGGCCGGAAAACGGAAAAAGGCGGTCGGAAAACCGAGCACTGGCGGCGATTACTCACCGGAATCACAGGCGGCGGCCAAGAATCTAGATAACCAGGGAATTACGAGATGAGAACACAGAGGAGAGACCGAATGGATGATACGACTGGGAGAAAAGGAATTGACAGAGAGAGGGTAGTGTAGAGAGATTGATGAAAATGGAGAATGAAAAAAAATAAAACGAGAAAGACACTGTGAATTCGTTTGCTGTGTTTTTGTTTTATTATTATTCTTTTTTTCTTCTGTAGACTCAGCAATTGACACGTATCCACAGGGTAACAGGGCACTGCCACGTGTCCTATTTTCTGACTGGAAGCTCCATTTCTGCATCTTCTTTAATCTTTTAACGGAACAGCTTGCGAATGAAAATTAATCCAAATGATCCCAAAATATTTTTAAAACTTTATAAATATCCCGAATTCACTAAAATAAGGTTTTCACAATTTTTAAAATATTTTTGAAACGTAACTCGTACCCACATTTAACATTTAACGATCTGAGCTGCATTTACAAGAAACTCAGAAAATTATGAAAATAGTTTTAAAATATCACAAATATCCCGAAGTTTACAAAAACATAAATTTCGTAATTTTAAAATAATTTTTGAAATGCAGTTTATACTCGCTTTTAACAATTAAATGAATCGACACGACGGTGAAATTAATCCCGAAAATTTCCAAAATGATTTTAAAATTCTCGAAGTATTTCAAACTTAAATAAATATGAGTTTCATAATTTTTGAAGAATTCTAGAATTTAATATGGATTTTACAAATAAAAGCAATTAGAAAATCATTTAAGAATTAATAAAATATTAATTTCTCAATTTTATAAAATCCTAAAAATAATTATTATAATTATAAAACCATAAAAACAATTTTAGAGACTCTTCAAATATTTATACAAATAAATTTGCATTAAATCCACTTTTAAAAGTGAAACAATTCAATACCATTCCTTAATTAATCACGCGGACAACCCGGTACACTATAAATCACACATAGATAAAAATCGGACAACACATAGCGGTCAAAATCAATACACATATTTTATTTATCTAATAGTTCCATAATTACATATATAAATAATTCAAAAATACGCGAGTCGTTATATTATGCTGGACTGCCACTCAGCCACTTACGCTTTGATGGACTCCCAATGAGCCACTTACACTTTGATGGACTCCAACTGAGCCCATGGCGCCTATGCCGACACATTTTGATTGGGCTTACTTCCCGAACGTTGGGCAAGTAATCAAACTCTTTTATCAAATTAACAACTTCATTGCGCCAAAAATTCACCATGGAGCCGGATCCCTTAGGTTTTGAGCGAGTATCTAAATCCCCTTCGAAAGGAAGATCTTAAATTTGAAAATGAGTTTTGGGATCCCCTCTAACTTTAAAATCATTTTGAAGGCTCGAAAACATTTTTGAAAATGTTTGAAGTAAGGATGATTTAATAGAATAAATCAGTTACAAAATAATCGAAGAATGTCTGAATATTATTCTTTAAATAATATTCCAATAAAGAATAGCTTTTATCAAAATAAATCTAGTAATAGTTTTTGGAAATAATACTTGAAACGAATAATAATTATCGAAAGATATACGAAAGTAAAATCTTTATTTGAATAATCGAAAATAATGTTTGATTAGTGTTCAAAACTATTGAATATACCTTATTTGATTAATAGTTATAGAAAACTATATATATATATACATATATTATACTCGGGAACATCGACTCCCTGTTTAGAAAAATGTTCACCTTTGGGTCCCCTATACTAAGGGTATACACAACTATTGCTAATCTCTAGCATAGGTATTATGCACTTTATAAGCATTTGAATTGATAATAAAATATCAAGATTTCACAACATGCATATATATACCATATCAACATGCTCCAATATATCACAAGATTTGCTAATAACAACCATGCACTTATCTCAAGATAATGCATCAATATATTTACATCACAACAACAGTATAACGGGTAGAAAACTTGCCTGAGTGTACCGGGGTAGACTTAAGCTTAGAGTGGGTATGGTAACCTATGAACAATAATATAAGTCATAATTAAACCATGGTCGCTTAAGAAACTAGACTTTATCCACTTAGACCCTAACGTTCGCTTTTGCGCTTAACTTTTTACATAAGTCGCTCAAGTACCCTCGACTCCACCATTTTTATAAAACTAACCATTAAACATTTTAAGGCGACCCTTTCACGAGTACTTTACCAACTGCCTATTCCACCTTACATAATTGTTTCGTGTTTTAATTAATCATTTAAGTGTCTCAATTATGGTCTCAAATTTACTCGAGGTTTCAGGGTTCGCTCGCGAAACGCCGTTACTTAAAACGGTCGTTTCTCATTACTCGTAACTCGGATTTAGGCGAACGACATATCAAAACGAAGCTCGTAACATGAACTATCTAAACATGGCAAAGGTAAGAATCCTACAGTGAGTTCATGGGTCCTAAAGTTAAGAACAGAAACAGTTAAGGAAAATCGGGCATTATGACGGCTATAACTTAGCAATTTCCAATATTTTTACCACTCCAAATCAATCCCTTCCAACTACAATCCATCCACAACTTCAAGATTCAAACCTAGGATACTGATCTTAGCCAAAACAAGCTTAAGATCCTCAATGCAATTCAATATTATACCATCTCCATAATCAACTAATTTACTTAACAATCAAAGATCAATTCAAACTTAATCATTCAAACAACTACCCATCCATCTAAACTATCCCAAAATTCAAGCAAACAAACTTAGTACTTAAAGGTCCAGAAGTTTTATACCTTATTTGTGAGGGGAAAGTTTCTAGGAAGCCTTAAAACCTTGATTAATCCTTATACAAGCTTGGATCTCATAAACAATCAATAAAATACAAAGTTAGGTTTTGAAATTTCTAAAAGTCCGATTGAAAGAACTGTAAAAATGAGGGTTTTGCCATGCTTATTTGGTCGAGACTTGTGAAAAGAGTTGTAGGCCATCTCAATACCTTTCCAAAGAGCTATAGAGCATAATATTTGAGAGAGTATTGAAGGAGATATGATAGTTTTAAGTTGCTGCTCTGGTTTTGGCCGAGAGCAAGGGAAGAAATGAAGAATGCTTCTTATTTGTCTTGGAAAATGAAATGAATTGCTTGGTTACAAATTAACATAGGTAATTTAGGTGTTAAAAACATGTGGATCGGAATCAATCTTGAACAAATATCTTCCTCCTTTGCATACATCATCTTGCTCACGTCACTAGCTAGCCATTTGTCATTATCTTGTGATGTGATGATGTCATAGTCCCTTAACTTCTTGAACAAGCTTGTCTCTTGGTCACTTATTTGTTTTACGGTTTGTTTAACTCTCGTTCTCGTTACTCGTTTGAGAGATCATATCCGGGATCTTGTTACTTGGGCTTCCATAAACCTTTCTTAAAATTTTATACTTCTTTAATGATCCTCTCTTATAATCCTTGAATTTAAATCCCTTTTAATCATGCTACCTTATACTTAATTCTTTCGGTATCTGGTGGATTTTCAGGAAAAATCAAAGTGTTCGAATCCGAATTCTGATGACCTTTACATACACTCATTTACTTTATGAAATACTAATACGATCTCAGAATTTCCATAACAGTACTCCTATATAGTGTGGTTTGATAATTTTCCTTATTCAGCATCATCAGCAAAAGTTACTATTCATCAGGGTTTCAAATATTTCCAAAATTTGGGGTTATTACAGTAAACCTTATTTCTAAGCGGGCCGAGACCCAGCTTGAATTGTAATTTTAACATGCTAAGAAAATAACTGTTCTATCCTCGCATGGGCGTCCCTAGGAAGGGCTCCCCTGCTGGTTTCTTAGTCTATTAACAAATGTCAAAAAATCAAGGCACAAAAAAGTAAATAGTAATTAAGCATTCATTCATAAATAGTGTAATGTGAGTCAAGTACATGTTTGTGGCCTCGGGTAGGTACCTATATAGCACTACCTGTTGAGTGGAATTTATGACACTTTATAATACTCTATTACGCTTTGAATTGATGCGTTTGTACTCAATATGTTAAGTGTTTTAACGTGTTTTCTTGTATTTTTGCATTTCAGGCATTATCTAGGTAATCAGGTGAATTAGCATTGTTTTGGTGCTAATTTGGTGTCAAATGGTGTTGGAATAAAAACTCGTGGAAAGCCGACTCAAAGCAGCAAAGAAAATCAGAAATCTGAAGTTTTTTCCAGAGGTATGGCGCGCCGGTGCTGGTCAAGTGCACGGTCGCGCCAGGATGTCAGAAAGGCAGCGCGCCCGCGCTGTGATAGCGCGCGGCCGCACCGGTGGGAATTCAAAGAATCCTGATTCTATTATGATTACAATTGGAGGACTTCTGGATTGCATGGGGCTGCTATATATATTCAAATAAAGGACGTTTTCAAGGGAGAGACGTACCAGAGCGCAAGGAGAGACGTAAGAAGACCATTTTAGAACGGATTCAACGAAGACAAAAAAGTTCTTATTTTTACTTGTGAATATTTGTTCTAAGTTTTAACTTGGATGCTAGGTTTCTTACTTATGAACATTACTCTTGTTTCATACTTGGTTTTGTTATTTAAGTATAAATACTACGTTTATTATACCATGCTTTTATCGGAACCCACGTTGATGATGAGTCCGATTATGGGCTAATCGTTATAGTGGGGTTCTAACGGATTTATTTATGGATTTCTTTAGTTAATTTATTTCAATTCCTTAATGTGTGGTGATTGTATGATAACCTAGTATTGCTTGTGCGTATTCATCTTATGAGCGTCGCGAACTTATAAGATAACGCGTTAATCTTTAATGAAGCGACAGTGAATTTAAGGATTTAGAACTTGCCATGCTAGCATAGGTTCATGTGTTATTGTTATGCATGATTTGTAGGTAATTTTAACCATCTTACTTGCCCTGTGTAATCATGATAGAGAACTTGTGCTTTAAACCTTTATGTTGTCAAATTCTATAGAAAGATAGGTTCTCAATATAATTGGTGTCTATTCAGCTTCTATCTCTTTTGTTGATGTCTGGTAGTATGATATTCGTACAAAGAAAGTTGGCGTTTATCAGTTTTGTATTATCTGATTAGTGTCATCACCATTACATGCTGAGGTTAAAAACAATAAGACTATTGAATGAAGTATTTAATGAAGTTAGAATCCCATGTTTGTGTCATATAATATACAACCCTCTTTACTCTCTTAGTTATAATTGTTAATTTAATTCTTAGTTATGAACAACCTCAATTTGTTATCGTCATAGCATTGAATAATAACCATACATTGTTGCTTAAGTGCATAATTTAATTAGTTAAGCAAAGCCAGTCTCTGTGGGAACGAATCTGATTTATATCTTATACTACTTGCGAACACGTATACTTGCGTGAATTATTAGCGTGTGTTTAGCGACTAACAAGTTTTTGGAGCCGCTACCGGGGACTGCGGTGTTAATTTTTAGTTTATGTGTTTTCCATCAGTGGTCATTAAAGTTCATGGACTCGGACATTGTTACTCATCTATTTCCTTGTCTTATTTCAGGTACTTTATCAAGGGTGTATGCATAAGCGTTCGCGTACTCGTAAGAGAACTCTAGATAAAGCCGATGAAGAAGTTTTAGTGGTTTGAAATGAAGTTTTTGAAGAAGAAAAGAAGGTAGAAGAAGAAGAGAAAGTCAAGGAACCAGTTTTATTAGAGATGGGTGATCAAGTAGAAAATCCTAAGGCTTTGATGGACTATTCTCAGCCTAAGATCAATGACATTCAGTCAAGCATCATCAGGCTAGTCATCAGGGATAACACTTTTGAGATCAAGTCGAGCACGATTCAGATGATACAGAACTCAGTTCAGTTTGGGGGTTCTCCTACTGAAGATCCCAACATGCACATCAGGGATTTCATCGAGATATGTGACATGTTCAAGTTCAATGATGTGACTGAAGATGCTATCAAGCTGCGACTCTTCCCATTTTCTCTGAGGGATAAAGCTAAGTGTTGGTTACATTCTCTACCAGCAAGGTCTATCACCATTTGGGAAATCTTGCTCAAAAGTTTCTCACTAAATTCTTCCCTATGGCGAAGACTGCTGCAATCAAGAATGCTCTTACTCAGTTTGCTCAGCAAACTGGAGAATCTCTGTGTAAGGCATGGGATCGATATAAGGAGATGCTAATGAAGTGCCCACACCATGGCATGCCTGATTGGATGATTATTAACTGTTTCTACAATGGATTGGGTGCTACCTCTAGACCCATGCTCGATGCAGCATCAGGAGGAGCCTTGTGGGCTAAGAGCTACGATGAAGCTTATGAATTGATTGAACTGATGGCTTCAAATGAGTACCAGAATCCTTCCCAGAGACTGACTCAGGGAAAAATAGCACGGAATTCTGGAGTTGGATCTAGCAACTGCTATAGCTGCCCAATTTAAGGCTTTGACGATGAAGGTGGATACTTTGGCTAATCATTGGGTTAATCAAATCGCTAGTGTCTGTGAGCTTTATGCTGATGCCTATAAGACTGATCAGTGCACAATTTCTAATGAACCAGCTCAGTTCATGAGCAACTTTCAGCATTCACAGCAACCTGTTCCAGCCACTTATCATCCCAACAACCGAAACTATCCTAATTTCAGTTGGAGCAACGCTCACAATGCGGTTCAACAGCCTTATCAGCAGTATCCAGCTAAGCAGTACAATCCTCCTGGTTTTCAGCAACCGCAATATGCACCAAGACAGCAATTTCAGCTGCAACAAGCTAATAAAAAATCTGAATTAGGGGAGTTGAAGCTTATGTGCAAGAGTCAAGCTGTTTCTATAAAGACCTTGGAAAATCAAATTGGGCAAATTGCCAAAGCCTTGCTAAATCGTCAGCCTAGTATACTACCTAGTGACACTGAAGTGCCAGTAAGGAATATAAGGAGCATGTAAAAGCAATCACTTTGAGGTCTGGAAAGGTTGCGAATCCAGAACAAACTCAAGCATTGACTGAAGAAGCTGGGGCTGAGAAAGAAGTAGAGCAGCAGGAAGTAGAAGTGGAACCAAGGAAGACTACTGTTGAGCACACTCCTCCTAAGAGTAATACAGGGGAGAAACAGATCTATCCTCCACCATCTTTTCCTAAGCGGCTGTAGAAGAAAAAGCCGGACAAGCAATTTGAGAAGTTGTGGAGGTGTTCAAGAAACTTCATATCAACATACCTTTCGCTGAGGCTCTCGAGCAGATGCCTAGTTATGCAAAGTTTATGAAAGGTATTCTCTCTCGGAAAGTGAAACTAGATGATTTAGAGACAGTCGCTCTAACGGAGGAATGTAGTGCTGTGCTGCAACAGAAGTTGCCTTCGAAGCTTAAAGATCCAGGAAGCTTCATTATTCCGTGTACTATTAGCAAAGTTTCTTTTGACAGATGCTTATGTGACTTGGGAGCTAGCATCAATCTGATGCTTTTGTCAATCTTCAAGCAGTTGGACTTACCTGATCCAAAACCAACTTATATGACTTTATAATTGGACAGCCGTTCTATTACATATCCGCGAGGTATTGTGGAGGATGACTTGGTCAAGGTTGATAAACTCATCTTCCCTACTGATTTCATCATTCTTGATTTCGAGGAGGATAAGAAGATTCCGATAATCTTGGGAAGACCTTTCTTAGCGACCGGCCGAACCTTGATAGATGTGCAGAAGGGTGAGCTCACAATGCGAGTGCTGGATCAGGATGTAACTTTTAATGTGTTCAATGCTATGAAATTTTCTATAGAAAATGAGGAGTGCTTAAAGGTGGAGTTGGTCGATTCTGTGGTTACTTCAGAACTTGATCAATTTCTAAGGTCTAATGCCTTAGAAAAAGCCTTATTGGGAAATTCAGATAGTGAAGATGACGAAGGTGAAGAACAATTACAATATTTGAATGCTTCTCCTTGGAAGAGGAAGATTGATATACCTTTTAAATCTCTTGGAATGGAGGAATTGAACAAAGCTCCTAAACGCCTCAAGCCATCTATTTAAGAAGCTCCCACTCTTGAGCATAAGCCTTTACCTGAGCATTTGAGGTATGCGTTTTTAGGTGATGCATCTACTTTGCCTATTATTATTGTATCTGATCTTTCAGGTAGTGATGAGGAAAAGCTCCTGAGGTTTCTAAGAGAGTTCAAATCGATAATTGGTTGGACTATAGCAGATATCAAGGGAATCAGCCCTTCTTATTGCATGCATAAAATTCTGCTAGAGGAAGGTAGCAAGCCTACGGTTGAGCAGCAAAGAAGACTTAATCCGATCATAAATGAAGTAGTAGAGAAAGAAATTCTTAAGTGGCTAGATGCAGGGATCATCTATCCTATTTCTGACAATTCATGGGTAAGTCCAGTTCAATGTGTGCCAAAGAAAGGTGGAATTACTGTGGTAGAAAATGAGAATAATGAGCTTATTCCTATAAGAACAATCACGGGGTGGAGAGTTTGTATGGACTATAGGAAGCTGAACAAGGCCACTATGAAGGATCACTTCCCTTTTCCCTTCATTGACCAGATGCTTGATATATTGGCTGGTCATGAGTACTATTGCCTTCTTGATGGCTATTCGGGTTACAATCTGATTTTTATCGCTCTATAAGATCAGGAGAAGACTACCTTCACTTGTACATTTGGTACTTTCGCCTTCAGACGAGTTTCATTTGGTCTGTGTGGTACACCAACCACATTTCAGAAATTTATGATGACCATTTTTTTTGATATGATTGGCCAGAATGTGGAGATGTTCATGGACGACTTCTCTGTATTTAGCTATTCTTTTGATGAATGCTTGCAAAATCTTGGACACGTTCTCAATAGATATGTTGAGACCAATTTGGTTCTCAATTGGGAGAAATGTCACTTTATGGTGCGACAGGCATTATTCTTGGGCACAAGGTTTCTAGTGAGGGTCTTGAGGTGGACAAAGCCAAGGTGGAGGTCATTGAAAATCTTCCTCCTCCTATTTCTGTAAAGGGAATTCATAATTTTCTTGGTCATGCGGGTTTCTATAGGCGTTTCATCAAAGACTTCTCTAAGATTTCGAAGCCATTGTGCAGTTTGCTTGAAAAAGATGTCCCTTTCAAGTTTGATGATGAGTGCCTGGCAACTTTCGAAACATTGAAGAAGAGTTTAATCTCGGCACCTATTATAACTGCACCTGATTGGTCTGAACTTTTTGAGATGATGTGCGATGCAAGTGACTATGCAGCTGGAGCAGTTCTTGGGCAGAGGAAGAACAACATATTTCATGTGGTCTACTACGCTATCAAGACCCTAAATGGTGCTCAATTGAATTATACTACTACGGAGAAAGAACTTTTGGCTATTTTCTATGGTTTTAAGAAATTTCGATCTTATCTACTTGGGACTAAGGTGACAGTTTTCACTGATCACGCTGCAATTCGTTATCTCGTCTCAAAGAAGGACTCGAAGCTTATATTGATTAGATGGGTTCTTTTGCTTCAAGAATTTGAACTAGAGATCAAGGACAGAAAGGGGACTGAAAATCAAGTCGCTGATCATCTCTTGCGTTTAGAGAACTCTAATGCTACTTTATTGGATAAGACATTGATTAATGAGTCTTTTCCCGACGAGAAGCTATTTGGAGTGCAAGAAGAAGAACCATGGTTTGCAGATATTATGAACTACCTTCTGAGTAATATCATGCCTCCCGACTTATCTTATGCTCAAAGGAAGAAGTTTCTATATGAAGTGAAGTGGTACATGTGGGATGAGCCGTTTCTTTTTCAACAAGGAGCAGACCAAATCATCAAGAGATGTATTCCTTATAGCGAAATGGGGGGATCTTGTAAGATTTTCACTCAATGGCTTATGGAGGACATTATGGTGGAGAAAAGACAGCAGCTCGTATTCTGCAAGCAGGTTTCTTTTGGCCAACCTTGTTTAAAAATGCTCACAAGTTTGGTTTGAAATGTGATAGATGTCAACATGTAGGTAATATGTCTAAGAGGGATGATATGCCTCTTAATGTGCTTCTCGAGGTTGAGGTCTTCAATATTAGGGAAATTGACTTCATTGGGCCATTTATCTCATCCTGTAACAATCAATATATCTTGTCGGCGGTTGATTATGTGTTGAAATGGGTTGAAGTTAAAGCGTTGCCAACGAACGATGCGAAAGTGGTGCTTAATTTTCTTCATAAGCAGATATTCACAAGATTTGGAACTCCAAGAGTCATAATCAGTGATGAGGGGTCGCATTTATGTAACCGTAAGTTCACTACTATGAGGCAAAGGTATAATATGAATCATCGCATTACTACGGCTTATCATCCTCAAATGAATGGTCAAGACGAGGTATCTAACAGGGAGATCAAGCACATTTTAGAGAAAGTTGCGTGTCCATTAAGGAAGGATTGGTCTTAAAAGCTTGATGAAGCTGTTTGGGCGTATCGAACAGCGTACAAGATTCCGCTAGGGATGTCACCGTATCAGTTGGTTAATGGTAAGGGGTATCATTTGTCGGTGGAGCTGGAGCATAAAGCGTATTGGGCCTTGAAGAAATTGAATCTGGATTTGGATACAACTGGAAAGAAGAGGATGCTTCAATTGAATGAGCTCGACAAATTTCGACTTCAAGCTTATGAGAACAAAATAATGTATAAGGAGAAAGTCAAGAGGTGGTACGACCGGGTTCTAGTGCTCAAATCATTTATGTCGGGGCAACAAGTTCTTTTGTTCAACACTCGTCTCCGTCTTTTTCCTGGAAAGTTGAAGTCAAGATGGTCAGGGCCATTTATTGTCAAAACTGTGTTTCCACATGGAACGGTGGAAATTTTTGAGAATGGTCGGGGCCAAGCATTCAAGGTAAATGGTCAGAGGTTGAAGCATTATTATGGTGACATGGAAAACCGCGAGGTGGTTAGTGCCGTTTTATTTTCCGTTTGATCTCGATTTCTACATCAAGCTAACGACATAAAGCAAGCGCTTCTTGGGAGGCAACCCAAGTTTGTTGTACATTAGTAAGTAGAGGAAACAAGAAGAAAAAGAAAATCACAAAAAAGTCAAAAAATGAAAAAAATTCAGGACTGACTACAGAAGCCTGGCACGCCTCCGCTGTCCTACCACGCGGCCGCGCTGAAAATACAGAAACAAGGTGCGCCCGCACTGTTCCAGCGTGCGGCAGCACCGGTTTGGCAGAAGTAACGCGCGCCCGCGCCGAAGTCCCAACTCAAAAAAAAATAAAGGCAGTTTTATGGGGGAAAATCGAGATTTTTGCTACAAAATCAATTTCCAACCGAATTTTACTCCTCTACATCCCAAATTTCCCTCTCCAAATCAAACCCATTACTCCCATTATTCCCATAATTAAATCCTAGTTTTATTCCATATATAATTCTCTTTTCACCACCTATATATACATATACCTCATACACAAACTTCTTCACCACTTCACAAATTTTCAACACAAATTCTCTCTTAAACACAACTCTTACTCTCTCTACTCAATTCCAATAGCACCCAAGAGACAAAGAACGCAAGTAAGCAGCAGCACCACCGATTCTTCAAGTGTGGGTTGTGTAAGGCCGAGGTTCTCTACTCCCGAGGCTGAAGCAGAGTATACGAGGCTTCCCTCGAAGCCGATCATCAAGGAGTAAGGTTTTCTACCATCAGGGAAGGATGGTAAGCTATTGGAGATCATTCTGGAGATGGGCTGGGTTCCTTTTTGTGAGGCCCCCACTGCTGTGCCCATGAGTGTTGTTTGCGAGTTCTATGCGAATGCGAAGGCTGAGAAGAATGGCTTCACGGTGGTTCGAGGGAGGAATGTGGAGTACGGTGCAGAGGCCAGCAGGATGGTGATTGAGCAGCCCGCGAGGAAGGTCGGGCAAGACACGTGGAACGATAAGACTCCAGAGGACTTTGATCTGGATCTTATTGTTGCTACGCTGTGCCAACCCAACACTCACTGGAAGATTAAGAGGGGTATGACCGAGTATTCTATGTTCTCGGCTTCCAGCATGAACAGGTTTGCCCGTGCATGGAACGCGTTTATTTGTGCTAACATCATGCCATCTTCGCATGTGCATGAGATTACTATGGAGCGTGCATGGCTGTTATGGGACATTCTTCAGGGCGATTATGTGGATTTGGGGATGGTGATTTATCAGGGTATCCTGAAGTTCTTGAGGGGGAGTACCACGGGGTCTATTCCATATGCGTCCGTTGTGACGAAGCTGTGCGTGGTAGTTGGTGTTCATTGGCCCGCACATGAGCAGTTACAGATCTTGAGTACTCCTATTGACAGCAGTACTTTGGCTACGATACAAGAATGGGATAGAGGCAAGCCCGAACATAAGGGGCTTGGTCATACTTTTGACCACCTACCTGGTGGGAGGCCAGCTGCTGGGGCCACTCAGGCGAGCAAGACTGCATGGAGATCTCAGCTAGGAGATGAGGCAGGGCCATCGCAGCAGGCACATGAGGAGGAGGAATGAGCTGATATGAGAGCTGGCATGAGCATGACACAATACAGGCATTTGGCTAGGAGGATGGATGCGATGCATGACATCCACAACAGGTTTGCATGTGATTTCACCCAGGCATTCGGGACAACTTTTCGAGCCACCGGTGTTGACATCCAGTGGCCAGTTTTTGGTGAGGATTCCATGTATCCACCTCCGGACACACCTGACACTCCACCCGTTGAGGGTGAGGAGCCTGATTCTGATTAGGTATGCCTGAATTCCTTACTATTACCTTCACCGAGGACAGTGAATATTCTAAGTTTGGGGGTAGTAGTTGAAGGAATATGTTTTGTGTGAGTCGCATATAGTTTGCATATTCATGATAGTTTAGTTCATATAGTGCATATCTTGCCATATAATTTTTTTAATTATTAATTATTAATTATCTTATTTTTTAGTAGTTTTTATGTTAGTTTGTTCATATAGTTCATGCATTTGCATTATAACATGATCCCTTAAATGATTTTTCCGATTAATTTGTGATATTGATGCTAGTGTAGTGATGTCATATTTAGTGATGTTAAGTCTTATCGAATTAATTTGCATGCTAGAGACACTTGTATTTCACTAAGTCTTATAGGTTGCTAGAGTGCTAGATCATGATCATGGTTTGTTTGTTTGTCGAGGTTTAATCGCTTGTTTATATTTAAAATTTAGGATATTCTCTTAATAATAAAATAATATGGATTTTTAGAAATTGGAGAAAAATTGGATTTTATTGCTAGTTGTTGTGGCTATGTGTCAAATGGCTAGTAGCCAGCTCATATTTATATGAGTAGTCTAGGGTTGAGCGAGATAGAGTGAAACGCACTCGTTCAGAAATTTGGAAGAAAAGAAAAAGAAAAAAAGAAAAAAAAAGAAAAAAATAAGTGTTATGTTTAATTGATCACGAGTGGGCTTTTTAGTACTCGAGTTATTAAGTTCTTAGGGGACTTTGTACCTAGTGACCTAAGGCTTTTATAATCCGGGATCCGCTAACCTAACGCTCGCTACATGGGTACTATTGTATAAGTCTTTTGTGAACCTCACTCATTGCACGATCAAATAAACATATGTGTGTTGTTTTGTTTGAATAAAAGCATGAATCCATATAAAACTCCAATATAAGAATTGAAGTGTTATAAGTTATTTTGAGTCTAGCTTTTTATTTTATTTTAACCTTGCGATTGCCTTGTTGAGTAGTGAGTCATGATTATTGATCTAGTTGTGATAGTATATTTGTAGGCATTTGCACACACGCACGTCTTTAGTTTGTAATTTTATTTGTATGATTTGATTGATCTTTATGCGAGTAACTGCATTTGTTGAGATGTTGCTCGTTGATTGGTTTAGTTATTCTATTGGGATTGTTGCATTCATATTAGTTGCATTCATGGATTTTTGTTTCTTGTTCTTTGAGTCAGTTTATGCTTGAGGACAGGCATCGATTCAAGTTTGGGGGTATGTTGAGTGGCATTTATGACACTTTATAATGCTCTATTACGCTTTGAATTGATGTGTTTGTACTCAGTTGTTAAGTGTTTTAACGTGTTTTCTAGTGTTTTTGCATTTCGGGCATTATTTAGGTAAACAGGTGAATTAGCATTGTTTTGGTGCTAATTTGGTGTCAAGGTGGTGGTGGAATAAAATCTCTTGGAAAGCCGAATCGAAGCAGCAAAGAAAATCATAAATCTGAAGTTTTTTTCCAGAGGTACGGCGCGCCCGCGCTGGTCAAGCGCGCGCCCGCGCCAGGATGTCAGAAAGGCAGCGCGCCCGCGCTGTGATAGCGCGTGGCCGCGCCAGTCCGAATTTAAAGAATCCTGATTCTATTATAATTACAATTGGAGGACTTCTGGATTGCATGGGGCTGCTATATATATTCAAATAAATGACGTTTTTAAGGGAGAGACGTACCAGAGCGCAACGAGAGTCGTAAGAAGACCGTTTTAGCACGGATTCAACGAAGAAAAAGAAGATCTTGTTTTTACTTGTGAATCTTTGTTCTAAGTTGTAACTTGGATGCTAGTTTTCTTACTTGTAAACCTTACTCTTGTTTCGTACTTGGTTTTGTTATTTAAGTATAAAGACTACATTTATTATACCATGCTTTCATCGGAACCCACGTTGATGATGAGTCTGATTATGGGCTAATCGTTATCATGGGGTTCTAATGGATTTATTTATGGATTTCTTTACTTAATTTGTTTCGATGCCTTAGTGTGTGGTGATTGTATGACAACCTAGTATTGGTTGTGCGTATTCGTTTTATGAGTGTCGCGAACTAATAAGATAACGTGTTAATCTTTAATGAAGCGACAATGAATTTAAAGATTTAGAACTTAAATGCTAGCATAGGTTCATGTGTTATTGTTATACATGATTCGTAGGTAATTTTAACCATCTTACTTGCCCTGTGTAATCATGATAGATAAATTGTTCTTTAAAACTTTATGTTGTCAAATTCTATAGATATATAGGGTCTCAATATAATTGGTATCTATTCAGCTTCTATCTCTTTCGTTGATGTCTGATAGTATGGTATTCGTACAACGAAAGTTGGCGTTTATTAGTTTTGTGTTATCTGATTAGTGTCATCACCATTACATGCTAAGGTTAAGAACAATAAGGTTATTGAATGAAGTATTTAATGAAGTTAGAATCCCATGTTTGTCTCATATAATATACAACCCTCTTTACTCTCTTAGTTATAATTTATAGTTTAATTCTTAGTTATAAACAGCCTCAATTTGTTATCGTCTTAGCATTGAATAATAACCATACATTGTTGCTTAAGTGCATAAATTAATTACTTAACCAAAGCCAGTCTCTGTGGGAACGAATCCGATTTATATCTTATACTACTTGCGAACGCGTATACTTGCGACCCCTTGAGACTTAGGAATATTTTAATAATACTAAGCCGGAAAAGAACTATATTACTGATAATACTTGCGAAGATGCTCCGCATTCAAGGCCAGTGGGATAACCTTGTCCTACATATCATTGAGATGGTATATTCCTTCCCAAAGTACTGATTTTTTCTTGTAAGAGCCTTCCCAGTTTGCCCCAAAGACTCCATGTGTGACGCCCTCCCAACCCGGAGTTTAGATTTGGGGGTTACTAGCCAATAAACCATAATAAATTAATCACATCAGAATAATATAATAAATATGACCCCTTGCATGCAACTGGATCGATCACAGGTTATAGTATGGAGCATGCACTAATACAAACCAACTGTTATAACAAACCATGAGTCTAATTAGTTTTACAATTTATACAAATTTTATTACAAACCTCTAGACTAGCTAAGCATCCCAAACTGTCTACCTGGAAAACACACCAAACTATCTACAAGCACAAAACCACCTGGTCAGACCTGGAACTCAAGTTTGCCCTGGCCTAGCTGAAAGAATCAGGATATGAAACAAGTATGAGCGAAAAAAATGCTCAGCAAGCCGTAAATAGCTTATGATTTGGAACAACAACAACAATATATCTGATAAATAAAACCAAACTACAATACCTGAACAGTATCAAAACTGATATATATTTGATAATAAACAACATTTGCATATATATTTTGTTTTGGGATTGGAATCCTCGAAAAACGGTGTGTTGTCGCCGGTGATCAGCCGCGGAGCAACACCGGTATGCCGAAGCATATCCAACTAAACAAAAGGTACCCAAGGCACATATCGGCCTAGCAAGGTGTTATATCCTGTATAACACATAGTTCACGCTGGACCGCTGCCACGGCCTCTTACGCAACCATCCAACCCATAAAAACAATTTTTCGTCAAAGGAATCGAATCAAATGACATCCTTAACCACATAACTCCTCATTTCTCATGGTCCGGAGTTATCTCAACAACCAATGGCGAAATAACCAGAACAATTAGTTATTCGCTAATCTCAATTCAAAGCTTCACTATATAGGGTAATTTATAGCGAAATGTAAAAACATTTAACTATTCTGAACATAGAATAGTAGAGAAATTGAAAGAATAAATTCAGAGTCAATATCACTTGAATGATAAGTGATGACATAAATAATTGCATAATATGATTCGACATAAACGTCACTTGAACGATAAGTGAAGTTAAGGTACTTGCCTGGTATGCTCCATAACTTCTTACTATTACTCTGGCTTATAGCTGCTGGCTACTATCTCCGTCTAACACTTGACCGCACTCCTTGCTACTCGATTCTATAAACAAAAGGACTATCTTAATTGACAGAACCAAGCTCAATTGACGTAAGTATACGTCTTGACATCTACCCGATCATTTATAATTAAACATGGCATTCTAAAACTGTAAACGGATAGCATGCATATCACGTAAGACATAATCATGGTAGTTGTATAACATGTAATCACATATTTCATGTAACACATAGTCAGATCATTAAAAGATATGTCTCAGAGTTGAATTCGGGTCACTAATAATACTTACCGATCATATACCAACTCAAACTGACACACAAACCAAATGTCATTGCAATACGAAATAAATTAGGGCTTAAAAGTATTATTATTGAAAGAGTAATATTTTTCTGAGTCTATACACGTTCGTTTCGTATTAAACGGACGAACAGTTTAATTATTATGAATAAAATAAGAAATAAATGGAAATAAATCAATTAATAATAATATTAATTGACTTTTAAATACCAAAATATAATTTTTAAAAATTTTAAAAATATTTTTTTTAGGAATTATTTGAATTAATTATAAATAATCTACATTTATTTAACTATTTATAAATAAAATTAATTGATTAAATGTTTAATCAATTAATTAAAACCATAAATAATTAACTAAAACATATTATAAATAATTAAATCAAATTGAATTTTAAAAATAATAAAAGAAAATAAATTTTGAAATTTAAAATAATTAAGTAAGTGATTTTCAGAATTTAAAATAATGAATAAATGATTTTTTTTGAAAATAAAATAATGATTTTTAAAAATAAAAATCAAATTTTGAATTAAAAGTAAAGAGAAATTGTCAAAAATAGATTTCTGGAAAGTAACTTGGTGGTTCTAAGATCAAAAGCGGGTCAATTAAATCGGGTTAACGGGTCAACCATGAACGAGTCGGGTCGGGTCACCGGAGTTCAAGAACATGCCGCCGGAAATCTGGGATTTCCAGATTCCGACCGACGAGCCAGGACTCCGGTCAGGTTCCGACGCCTGCAACCCCCCCTTTTTAACACTCGTTCTCCTCGTTTCTTCCCTCGAATCAATACAAAACAACCCCAGTAACTCAATTACCTATTCAACATCAACAATCGTTCAAGGACTCGTTCAATCTGGCCAAAAACCGAACAACCTCGGCGGTGCTCCGGCCAGAATTCGGGTTTGGAAAATTTAACATCAAATTCACAGTTCTATACAAAAAAATAAAGCTTGTAAAGCCTATAATCACTTCCCAAAATCAAAACAAACAACCATATCACGGATAATTTAGAACAATAAAAAAATAAGAATACTTAACCCTCTAAACTCGATTCGATCATTCTGCAAACAAACAACTGGAATTTATACATGAATCGACTATAAACAAGGTCGTGAATCTATTGGAATCATCAAAATCAACTAACAATCAATCAATAATCCAGAAAGTTCAAGAATCAAATCGAACTACATAAACTTCGATTTTTCAAATTACTCAATCTTAAATCGAAATAGTTATACCGAAATATCGGCCGTGAATCAAGCTTCAATTTGACTACTCGAGTGTCCGATTTGGTTTGCTAAATCGATCGAAATAAGGGATTGAAGTTGAAGAAGAAATCTCACCCCCACGGGTTTGTTCTTGAAGAAATCTTATTTTCTGAAATTTTATTAAAATAAAATGAATAAAACTAATTTTAATCAGCTATTTATTAACCTAAAATTATATCCCTAAAATCAAACTAGGGTGTTTTTATCCCCTAAATTAAAATAAATAGGGCCCAAAATAATAATTACGGGGAATAATTTGAAAACGATAAAATACAAAATTAATGTCAAAATTTCCCAAAAATTGTGAATAATGTAAAAATACATAAATCCTGGGTATTTGAAATACAAATAATTTTATAAAAATAAAAAGACAAATTTTGTGGACTTTAACGTCCCGGTGGGGTCCCGGTCCGTTTATTTTTAAAAACCAGAAACAATCCTTAAATTAATAGAAAAACCCGAATACGCATAAAATACATTGAAACACGCATAAAGTGAAATAAAACGAATATCTCGATAGAAGCGCGAATAAATACAAGTCCAAATTGCAGATCGATTCATATCAATGCAGTTTAAACACATATTTATCAATCAAAATTTTTCTAGCCCGCACAGAAACACATGTAGCAACTATAACACCTAATATCATGCCAATAATCACTTTAAATTTATAAAACACATAATAATTATTTATTTAACATATAATATTCACATAAATTTCCCGGGTATAACATCCTCCCCCTCTTAACAGGATTCCGTCCTTAGAATCAGCCTAGGAAAACAAGTGAGGATACTTGGATCGCATTTCGCTTTCCAACTCCCAGGTCGACTCTTCCACCTTGGGATTCCTCCACAAGACTCACACCAAAGATACAGACTTATTCCTAAGCACTCTTTCCTTCTTATCTAAAATCTGCACTGGTTTCTCGACAAAAGATAAATCTGGCTGAATCTCGATTGTCCCATATTCTATCACATGATTGGAATCAGGAAAATAACGCTTCAACATTGACACGTGGAACACATTGTGAATATGCTGCATGTGAGGTGGTAAAGCTAACTCGTAAGAAACCTTTCCCACAAGCCTCAAAATCTCAAAAGGGCCAACATAACGCGGACTCAACTTTCCTTTCTTTCCAAATCTTGATAAACCCTTCCAAGGTGAAACCTTCAATATCATTGCTTCACCAACTTCAAATTCCATATCCTCTCTAGCAGGATCAGCATATTTGCATTGACGATCTTGAGCCGCTATTAATCTTTTCTGAATGAGCTCTATCTTTTCCTTTGTCTGCTGGATCACTTCTGGACCCAAAATCTTTCTCTCACTAACCTCATCCCAACATATTGGAGATCTGCATCTTCTCCCGTACAAAGCTTTGTAAGGCGGCATTCCAATACTGGCATGATAACTGTTGTTGTAGGAGAATTCAACCAATGACAAATGTTCGTCCCAACTTCCCTCAAAATGTAGAGCACATACCCTTAACATATCTTCGATAGTCTGAATCGTCCTTTCAATTTGACCGTATGTCTGCGGATGATACGCGGTACTCATGTTCAACTTCGTTCCAAGACAATTTTGAAAACTTCTCCAAAATCTTGAATTAAATCGAGGATCCCTGTCTGAAACTATGGATACTGGAACTCCATGTCGTGTCACAATTTCCTTCAGATATAACCGAACCAATTTATCCACTGATAATCTCTCGTTGATAGGAAGAAAATGCGCTGACTTCATCAATCTGTCAATAATGACCCAAATAGCATCATGATTTACCCTGGTCCACGATAATCCAACTACGAAATCCATCGCTATATGCTTTCACTTCCATTCTGGAATGTCCAATGGCTATATTAGTCCACTGGGCCTTTGATGTTCCGCTTTGACTCGCTGGAAAGTATAACACTTACTTACCCATTCTACAATTTCCTTCTTGTAATAACCTCAATTTTTGGAATTTTTGAAACACTGATGAATAGTAACTTTTTGCTGATGATGCTGATTAAGGAAAATTATCAGACAACACTATATAGGAGTACTGTTATGGAAATTCTGAGATCGTATTGGTATTCCATAAAGTAAATGAGTGTATGTAAAGGTCATCAGAATTCGAATCCGGACACTTTTATTTTTTCCCGAAAATCCACCAGATACCGAAAGAATTGAGTATAAGATAACATGATTAAAAAGATATAAATTCAAGGATTATAAGAGAGGATCAAAAAAGGAATATAAAATATTGAGAAAGGTTTAGTGGAACCCAAGTAATAAGATCCCGGATATGATCCCTCATACGACGAACGAGACAGAAAGTTAAGCGAACCGTATAACAGATAAGCGGTCATTAGCCAAGTAATTAAGGGTTAATCAAAGAGGTTAGTGGGTGATGATGTCATCATACCACAAAGGGAAGACAAGTGTAAAAAGATGACACAAGCTTGATGACATAAGCATGACAAAAGGGATTTTGTTTTGTTGGTTGATTTTGGACCATGCAAAATTAACCATGGTAAAAAATTTAAATCATTTGCTAAGACAAAAAGAGAAGCAACCAAGCATTATTTCATAAAACAAAAAGAAGGAGAGTTGACTTTTGCTTCCAAGAACAAAGCTCTCGGCCAAAACAAATCCAGCAACTTCAAACTGCCATATCTCCTTCTATATTCACTCAAATATTATGTTCTATAGCTCGTTCGAAAGGTATTGAGATGGCCTACAACTCTTGTTCACAAGTCTCATCCTAATAAGCAGGGTAAGACCCTCATTTTTACAGTTCTTTAAATCGGACTTTTAGAAACTTCAAAACCTAACTTTGTGTTCTTGATTTCTTTGGAAAGATCAAGCTTGTAGGAGGTTAGATTAAGGCTCTCTAAGGCTTCCTAGAAACTTAACACCTACCAAGGAAGGTATCAACTTGAAACCCTAGCTTTGATTTTATGATTCCATTAAGTTTTATTGAAGCATTGTTAGTATTAAGGCTTGATCTTTGATTATAAGTAGTTTTGGTGGATTTGTATTGGTTTTGAATATTGGGTCTTTGATTGGTTGGATAAATTGGTAAAACTTGGAGTTGGGGACTGAGTTTGTAGTATGATGATTGAATATTGTTGTATTGGTGGTTGTGAGTGAATTGATGATAATTTAGAGTGTTAATTAAATTGGAAATCGTGTAAACATAAATGTCATAATGCCCGATTTGCCCTAACTGTTCTGTTCTTAACTCTAGGACCCGTGAACTCACTGAAAGATTCTAACCTTTGCCACATTTAGATAGTTCATGTTACGAGCTTCGTTTTGATATGTGGTTCAGTTGAATCCGATGTACAGTTTAGGAGAAACGACCGTTTTAAGTAACGGCGTTTCGTGAACAAACCATTACCCCTCGCCTTACTTTAAAACCTTGGTTAAGGCCCTTAAATGACTAATTGGAGTATGAAACAATTATGTAAAGTGGACTAGGTAGTTGGTAGGGTATTCGCGAAAGCGTCGCCTTAAAATTCGTAACGGTTAATTTAATAAAAATAGTGGAGCCGAGGGTACTCGAACGACTTATGTGATTTGTTAAGCGTAGAAATGACCATGAGCAAACGTTAGGGTTCAATTGGTTAAATTCTAGTTTCTTAAGAGACCGTGGTTTAATTCCGGCTTATATTGTTGTTCATAGGTTACCGGACCCACTCTAAGCTTAAGTCTACCCCAGAGCACCCAGGCAAGTTTTCTACCCTTTATACTGTTGTTATGATGTATATATGTATATGCATTATCTTGTGATAAGTGCACGATTGTTATTAGCAAATCTTGCGATATATTGGAGCATGCTAATATGGTATATATGCATGCCTGTTTCATAATCTTGATATCTAATTGTTGATTCAAATGCTTATAAGTTGCATAATACATATGCTAGAGATAAGCAGTAGTTGCGTATACCCTTAGTATAGGGGACCCAAAGGTGAACATTTTCTAAAACCGGGAGTCGATGTTCCCAAGTATAGTATATATATATTCATATATATATATATAGATATAGTTTTCAAAACTATTAATCGAATAAGGTTTGTTCGATAACTTTATTTTATTTAATGAATATTATTTTGAATATTCATTCGAGGACTTATGACTCCGTTTATTTTATTTAATGAATATTATTTTGAATATTCATTCGAGAACCTATGACTCCACTTATTTTATTAAATAATATTCTTTATTTTATTAAAGAATAAAGTTTCGATAATCAAACTTATTTTCGATTATTCAAATAAAGATCGTACTTTCGTATAAGTATATCTTTGGTTAATTATTATTATTCATTTCAAGTATGAGTTTTAAAACTTCTACTTCAACTATTTTTATAAAGATCATCCTTTATGGGAATATTATTTAAACAATAATATTCAGATATTTTCTAATATATTGGGACTGATTTATTTTATTAAATCAGCATTTCTCCAAACATTCTTAAAAATGTTTTCGAGTCTTCAAAATGATTTTAAAGGTTAGAGCAGATCCCAAAACTCATTTTCAAATTTAAGATCTTCCTTCTGAAGGGGATTTAAATACTCGCTAAAAAATCTGAGGGATCCGGCTTCGTGATGTATTTTTATATACTCGCAACAAGGTACGACTTCCAACTAGATACGACTTCTTGGTGGAGCTGTATCAACAAGTTGCTACTTGGGGGAAGGGGGGACGAACTTTATGTTTCAGAGTCATGGATTTCATCTGAACTAGGAGTGGCGTAAGTGGTCGAGTGGCGCCGGCCCAGCCTTATTTATTGGCTCAAATGGCCCGGAAGTTCCGCTAAGACGGTCCATTCCTTAGGAGTCCAGCATTCGGTTGACAAGTAAATGCGACTGTTCTCCTCTACATGTAGAAAATGGTGGGGTTGCACTACTGCGACTGATCATCGTGAGTGGTCTTCCTGGCGCGGCAAACTCCCGTAATGAGTTCATCATCCAATTGGATATTTTTGCAACACTACCCAGAGCACTTCGATAGAAAGGCTATGGCTGGGCGATTGATAAGTGTTGGCAGGGTCGAGTTTTCAAAATGATGTTTTCATCAAATGAAGTATCTCGTAACTTCATTTCATTTTGATGATATTTCAAAGATTAATTCTATACAAGTTTTGTCGTGTAGCTTCATCTATGGGATGAACTAATTATAACTTGAATGGTGGTAGTTCAAGTAGTATTCGGAAAAGATATAAGTATATTGGAGTATCTTGTAACTTCATCTTTTCAACTTATATATAGTTAATGATTATCTTATGAATGACAAAGGTTTTTAGAAGAACGTTGAGACAAGGTTAGATATATGAGATCACCTTGCATCGATATTTTTATACATTTATAAACTGGAACTCTGTGTATATTATGCCTGGCAGAGTATTTCAAAGATTTTGAAAAGTATATATGTATATACTGAATATTTTGCGACTTGGTCACGTTAAGATATCAACTTGGTTCATTTCTTTTTAACCAAGACTTTCTTGAGTACTATGAGAATGCTCATATATTGTAAATTATTATACATACTATTTCGGTGGGCCTGTTACTCACCCTTGCTTTCTTCTTTCATCACACAACATCAGATAGACAAGATGAACAGGACCAAACTCCCAATTCGCGAGCGGATAGGAAACGTTCCGCAGTTTCCTATAGGCGTTGATGTCGCTATAGCTGAGGTAGGAACTACTAATAGGCTAGGCTTTCAACTTTTGATGTACCAGACTTATGTATCTTTATGAATTGTAATAATGGCAAAGAAATGTAAATTTATTCAGAAACCCTTTTAAGGTGTAATCACATATAATTGTGGAATAAAATGACTCGTGTTATTTTTGGATATTCATCTCTGAGACTATAACTTGTGGTGTGTCTTTATTGTGGGGTCACAGTACGAAGTAGTTGATTGTTTATTAAGATTGGGTGTTATTAAGGGAAATGAAACTCGTGACAACCAGGATCCCCGACCCCGGATTTGGGGGTGTTACAGAAATGGTATCAGAGCTAAGCATTATAAACCTCAAAGATGATATGACGTTAAAATAATAAGTTCACTAAGATAATAAGAACTCTTGCCAAGTTCATAGTCGGACTACCTAACGTAGTACTGACAGTTAAAACCCTTATGGGAACCCTTATAAATATCGTGATAGAAGCGTAGTTCATTATCGTTTATGGTAGCGGGACTCCGAACCCTGAGGTTGAGGAGCAACAACGCGATGATGTTTTATTACTTATCGGAGATCAGATTTTGGATCCGATAGAGTGTCCTAACGCGGGACCGGATGATGTTCATATTGAGGATGTAGCGATTGAGGATGTTGTCCTAGAAGGGATTGTTGCTGAGAAGAATCCCGTGGAGGATCCTGACAAGAATGAATAAAGGACCACTGAGGAATTGATGACTATGGTTAGGGCGACTACCAGAGGTAGGATTGGCCGGTTACTACCGGAGGTTCGTTCAAGTTCGTAAAGATAGTAGCCCCTTTAACGCGCTTACTCGTAAGACTGAGAAGTTCGAATGGACAGAGAAATACGAGAACAACTTTCAAGAACTGAAGCAAAGATTGGTGACGGCCCCTATGATGGCGTTGCCGGATGGAAAAAGAGATTTTGTGATGTATAGTGACGCTTCGCATAAGGAATTAGGGTGCTTCTTATACAGCACAACAAGGTAATCACGTACGCGTCAAGATAATTAAGGGAATATAAAATTCGATATCCCCACCCATGAGCTTGGGCTCGTGGAAATAGTTTTTCCCTAAAGATTAGAGGAACTACTTGTATGGAGAGAGGTGCAAGATTTACACAAACCATAGGAGCTCTAGTACATTTTTATGTAAAAAGAGCTCAACATACGCCAGAGGAGGCGGTTAGAGCTAATCAAGAATTATGATTGGGAGATTCTTTATCATTCGGGGAAAGCAAATATGGTGGCTGATGCCCTTAGTAAAAAGGAGAGACTCAAGATGATAATGTCTTTGGGAGAGTTTATAAGAGATTTTGAGAAAATGGAAATAGAAGTGAAGGTAATCGGAGCCGGTACCGAAAAGTTGTTTGAGATTGCAATACAGCCTGAATTATTGGAAAAGATTATATTGTGCCAAGAAAAAAAGTGATGAATGAAGGCAGAGAGCCAAGAAATAGAGAAGAGATTAATACCGAGAAAGATGATAAGAGAGGAATGAGGTATTCCTACAGAACTTGGGTTCCAAACGTTCAAGAGCTTAAGGACGAGATCTTAGATGAAAGGCCAAGGAAAGCACGGAGCCAGAGGTTATAATTAACTGATTAAAGTTCAGTCAATTGTTTTCGGGAAAGTACTTCCCAAGGATAAAGAGATAGTGTAAAAGCTTTAGAGCCAGAACAAAGGCGAACGAGTATGATAAATTATGAATCTAAGATTGTAACAGTTGTCAAGATTCGTCTGGAGGACAAGAATCCCAGAACGATGTGATGTTTGAAGTCAATGATTAGTGGGTTCGTGAAATGATTGTAAGAGAGAGGTAAATAAAAAGAAACTGAAGTGGAAAGGAATATAAAGGCAATAGAGTTTGAGGAATGATAAGGGAGTTGGGTATGAGGAAACCCTAAAGACTCGTAGCAATAGAAATAGATAAGTATGTAATCATCAGGATGATGGTGATTCACCATGAGCTAAAGTTGATGGTTGAAGGCATAAGAGATACATATATTTTATCCCCTGTAAGTTGGGAGGATTCGAGGAAACCTTGAGATAGTTCGAAGGATAAATAATGAGACGCGGATAGACTGGGGAGACAAGAAAGTAAGAAATTAGGAAAATTGGATGAAGGAAGCGACCTTCAAGAATGTGAAGTGTAAGACCGGTGGTATGATACCCAGAAAGGGAGACGCCAAGTATGAAAGATATCCCAACATTGAGATGACTGTTGAGATAAACAACAAAAGTAAATGAGAATTTATTAAGAAGAAGTTCATGTTGAACATGACCAATATCTTCCAGAACATCCATGTTATCATTACCAAATCAGGAAAGAAAAGCGGATAACCAATGTTATCTTTTGGAGGCCATATGGATTGACCTCAATTTGAATAAGGATGCTATTATGAAATTAGGTATAAACTATCGAGGTGGGAATGATATAATAAGATAATCTATCAAGAATATATGACTTGATTTATCCATGGAAGGATGCATGTACCTTTTTAAAGGTGGAATTAAGGATAGAACCTCGATAACTTGAGATGAATCCTAGGGGAATGCATAAAGGTTGGCATTTTGCCCTTAATAGGGACAACATGAGTTTTGACAGTATGAATTAGAAAGGATTAAGGGAACAACAACCTTTAAAGATCAGAAGAGAAATTTTTCAGAAGTACATAGACAATGGTTCTAGTTTTAGTAAATGGTATTTTGATATGCCCTGTATCTAGGGGATACAGGACGAACGATTCAAGGATAACCTTAGAGGTTTTACAAGGAGAAAGGTAATATTCAAAGTTCTGAAGAATAGAAATATTGATAAAGGAAATATGGCATAATTATAATAATGCCAGGTGGGCACGTATTGAACCATAAGAAAATATAGATCGACTCAATGAGGGTCGAGATTGGTGACAACGAGAAGTACCCAAGACAAGAGACGTCCAAAGTATGATCGAGAGTCAGTCGTGACAATGTTCACATTCAAAGACCGAGGAAATAAATTATGGGAAAATTTTGATATATTTTTTTTTACCAAAGCTTAAGGAAGAGCATTTTCACACCAGCAGTGAATGGAAATGAGGTAGAAATTTTAGTGAAGGTGGTTAAAATGACATTGATTGTAAGGAAATATTACTATCAGGAAAGGCCAAAGAGGTGGTCGACACTTTAAGTGTAAGAAGATAATTATCGGCGCTCGTGCCAGAGGAATATAATGATAATGGTTAAAGCCGTGAAGATTGTATTATGGTTTGAAAGATTGACATTCCTTCTGATGATTGAGCGATACTCAACCGTGATAGTAGTTTGGTAAAGATTTAATTTATGTAATCGCCGTGAGCGGACTATCTATCTTATAAGGTCATATCTTGAGATAAGCCATGACCATGATACGAAAGGACTAAATGAACCTTTGAGCTTCATGTCTCCTAATAAAGACATATGGTTAATAATGGTATTAACCTGCTATCGTTGCTTTTATTGAAACTCTTCTGCAATTTTATCTACTTCATGTCATATGTATGCCAAGTTTAGGAGTGTTCTTCATGAATCATGGAATGGTGATTATGTTGCCTCCTTAGAAGAATTCGATACGACATGTATGGACTCCGTATGCTTAGCCATTAAGATTTCATAGAAAATGAATGACTACAGTAGGTCAGTGGTGGACCATAGTAATGCAATAATGATTCTGCGAGTAATGAGCCGATTACAGCCGTGAGAGTTTTATTGGAATGGATGTTGAGATTGAGTACCCCTATTGGGGTCATGTTGATGTATAAGTTATCATTGATAGACTACCTAGTGGAGTATTTACTTATTATATATTTATTCCTTATTATGAATAGAGAGTCGTATTACTATACGAGGAAGGTTGCAGTGCAAACATAAAATTCTAGTAACGATGATGTCTATAATGAGATCCCAGATTCGATTTTCGATGTCGAGGGAGTTTCAAAGGTGATTGTGTATAAGCTCGAGCAAGAGCATGGGTCCATAGAATGATGGACGGAATAGCAAAAATATTTAAGTAGGTGAAATGCGATGCTATAATACTTGATATTGATATATATGCGTATATGTTTTGTTCTCCTATGACAAACCTCTATAGTTCAGAAGTAGATTCCAAGCCAGATATTTTGTGGCAGTATATTTTATATATATATAATTCTCTTCAATTCGTTCTTTTCTCTCCTTTTCATTTCATATAAGCTGAGAAGAACAACCTTTCCAGAAGGGGAGGTATTGCCGAATGACTATCTATCTGTGTGATAGAAGCCTAGTAGGATACCATCTATTGTTTAATTGCTTGTCAAGTACTAAAGGCTAGCCACCTTCTGTACTAACTATGCAATGTAACAAGTGTTCATGATCATAGTGATCTCTCAATAAATTCTTTTACTTTTATATGAAGGACCAAGCTTTCGAAGATGGAGGCAGCTAGAGATGAAGTGCTACCAAGTATGGTGGTATTTCGATTCTAACGCGTTCGTGATACTAAGGTTGACGCGATTATTAAAAGGTTATAGAACGCTAACGAGCAAAAGTTTAATCAGTATAAAATTTGGTACGGAAGATAGTAACGATTATGAACTGGAAAAGAGTGGGTATTGAGAAGCAAAAGTTGTAGATCTAGATGAGATAATGAGAGTGTGTACAATAGACTTTAAAGAAATTTGGAATGAACACTTAGCACGGATTGAGTTTTCTTACGACGATAGATGATATGATAGAGTCAAGATGTCGCCTTTCGAGGCTCTGTACAAAAAAAACTGCTGATCTCCCTTGTTTCAGAATGAAGTTGGAGAGCGCAAGATGCTCGGACCCGAATTGGTCCAAAGGACCAAAGACATAGTGGATCTAATCAGAGGACGGCTGGTAGCAACCCCAGGTTGGACAAAAGAAGTATGCTGATTTGACTCGAAAGGACAAATAGTATAAAATAGGGGACCTAGTGTTGTTAAAGGTATCCCCTTGGAAACCCTTGGAAAGGATTGATGAGGTTCGGAAAGAAAGGAAAGCTAAGTCCACGATTTGTTGGACCCTTGGATATATTACGATGTATTGGGAAGTTATCAAATGAACTAGCCCTACCCCCGAACCTACAGCAAGTTCATAACATGTTCCACGTATCAATATTAAGGAAGCATAATCCGAATGTCGGACACATAGAAGAATACGAGCGCATAGACATGCAACCAGAGTTGACCTATATGGAGCAACCAGTAAGGGTTATAGATCGAAAAGGAATAAGTGCTTAGGAGAAGGGTTATAAAAATAGTCAGAGTTTAGAGGTAGAACCACAATGTGGAAAATTGACTTGAGAGTTAGAAAGTGCAATGCTAAGAAAGTATCCCTATTCATTTTCTATCTGATTCCGGGACGGAATCCTTTTAAGGAGGGGAGACTGTAATAACCTCAATTTTTGGAATTTTTGAAACACTAATAAATAGTAACTTTTTGCTGATGATGTTGATTAAGGAAAATTATCAGACAACACTATATATGAGTACTGTTATAGAAATTCTGAGATCGTATTGGATTCCATAAAGTAAATGAGTGTATGTAAAGGTCATCAGAACTCGAATCCGGACACTTTGATTTTTTCCCGAAAATCCACCAAATACCGAAAGAATTGAGTATAAGATAACATGATTAAAAAGATTTAAATTCAAGTATTATAAGAGAGGATCAAAAAAGGAATATAAAATATTGAGAAAGGTTTAGGGGAACCCAAGTAATAAGATCCCGGATATGATCCCTCATACGACGAACGAGAACGAAAGTTAAGCGAACCGTATAACAGAGAAGCGGTCATTAGCCAAGTAATTAAGGGTTAATCAAAGAGGTTAGTGGGTGATGATGTCATCATACCACAAAGGGAAGACAAGTGCAAAAAGATGACACAAGCTTGATGACATAAGCATGACAAAAGGGATTTTGTTTTGTTGGTTGATTTTGGACCATGCAAAATTAACCATGGTAAAAAATTTAAATCATTTGCGATGACAAAAAGAGGAGCAACCAAGCATTAATTCATAAAATAAAAAGGAGAGTTGACTTTTGCTTCCAAGAACAAAGCTCTCGGCCAAAATAAACCCAGCAACTTCAAACTGCCATATCTCCTTCAATATTCACTCAAATGTTATGTTCTATAGCTCGTTGGAAAGGTATTGAGATGGCATACAACGCTTGTTCACAAGTCTCGTCCAAATAAGCAGGGTAAGACCCTCATTTTTACAGTGCTTTAAATCGGACTTTTAGAAACTTCAAAACCTAACTTTGTGTTCTTGATTTCTTTGGAAAGATCAAGCTTGTAGGAGGTTAGATTAAGGCTCTGTAAGGCTTCCTAGCAACTGAACACCTATAAAGAAAGGTATCAACTTCAAACCCTAGCTTTGATTTTATGATTCCATTAAGTTTTATTGAAGCATTGTTAGTATTAAGGCTTGATCTTTGATTATAAGTAGTTTTGGTGGATTTGTATTGGTTTTTAATATTGGGTCTTTGATTGGTTGGATAAATTGGTAAAACTTGGAGTTGGGGACTTAGTTTGTAGTATGATGGTTGAATATTGTTGTATTGGTGGTTGTGAGTGAATTGATGATAATTTAGAGTGTTAATTAAATTGGAAATCGCGTAAACATAAACGTCATAATGCCTGATTTTCCTTAACTGTTTTGTTCTTAACTTTAGGATCCGTGAACTCACTGAAAGATTCTAACCTTTCCCATGTTTAGATAGTTCATGTTACGAGCTTCGTTTTGATATGTGGTTCACTCGAATCCGATGTACGGTTTAGGAGAAATGACCGTTTTAAGTAACGGCATTTCGTGAACGAACCATTACCCCTCGCCTTACTTTAAAACCTTGGTTAAGGCCCTTAAATGATTAATTGGAGTATGAAACAATTATGTAAAGTGGACTAGGCAGTTGGTAGGGTATTCGCGAAAGCGTCTCCTTAAAGTTCGTAATGGTTAATTTAATAAAAATGGTGGAGCCGAGGGTACTCGAACGACTTATGTGATTTGTTAAGCTTAGAAATGACCATAAGCAAACGTTAGGGTTCAATTGGTTAAAGTCTAGTTTCTTAAGCGACCATGGTTTAATTCCGGCTTATGTTGTTGTTCATAGGTTACCGGACCCACTCTAAGCTTAAGTCTACCCCAGAGCACCTAGGCAAGTTTTCTACCCGTTATACTGTTGTTGTGATGTATATATGTATATGCATTATCTTGTGATAAGTGCACGATTGTTATTAGCAAATCTTGCGATATATTGGAGCATGCTAATATGGTATATATGCATGCCTGTTTCGTAATCTTGATATCTAATTGTTGATTCAAATGCTTATAAGTTGCATAATACATATGCTAGAGATAAGCAGTAGTTGCGTATACCCTTAGTATAGGGGACCCAAAGGTGAACATTTTCTAAAACCGGGAGTCGATGTTCCCAAGTATATTATATATATATTCATATATATATATATAGATATAGTTTTCAAAACTATTAATCGAATAAGGTTTATTCGATAACTTTATTTTATTTAATGAATATTATTTTGAATATTCATTCGAGGACTTATGACTCCATTTATTCTATTTAATGAATATTATTTTGAATATTCATTCGAGGACCTATGACTCCGCTTATTTTATTAAATAATATTCTTTATTTTATTAAAGAATAATGTTTCGATAATCAAACTTATTTTCGATTATTCAAATAAAGATCGTACTTTCGTATAAGTATATCTTTGGTTAATTATTATTATTCATTTCAAGTATGAGTTTTAAAACTTCTACTTCAACTATTTTTATAAAGATCATCCTTTATGGGAATATTATTTAAACAATAATATTCTAATATTTTCTAATATATTGGGACTGATTTATTTTATTAAATCGGCATTTCTCCAAACATTCTTAAAAATGTTTTCGAGTCTTCAAAATGATGTTAAAGGTTATAGCGGATCCCAAAACTCATTTTCAAATTTAAGATCTTCCTTCAGAAGGGGATTTAAATACTGGCTCAAAAATCTGAGGGATCCGGCTTCGTGATGTATTTTTATATACTCGCAACAAGGTTGCTGTTTTGATAAAAGAGTTTTTGATTACTTACCCAACACTCGGGAAGTAAAATTCTTGGAATAAGTTAATCCATTAACAGGCATCGCCTGGGAAATATCGGTGAGTTTTCCTTTCCAACTAGATATGACTTCTTGGTGGAGCTGTATCAACACGTTGCTACTTGGGGAAAGGGGGGACGAACTTTACGTTTCAGAGTCATGGATTTCATCTGAACTAGAAGTGGCATAAGTGGTCGAGTGGCGCCGGTCCAGCCTTATTTATTGGCCCAAATGGCCCGGAAGTTCTGCTAAGACGGTCCATTCCTTAGGAGTCCAGTGTTCGGTTGAAAATTAAATCCGACTGTTCTCCTTTACATGTAGAAAATGGTGGGGTTGCACTACTGCGACTGATCATCGTGAGTGGTCTTCCTGAAGCGGCAAACTCCCGTAATGAGTTCATCATCCAATTGGATATTTCTGCAACACTACCCAGAGCACTTCGATAGAAAGGCTACGGCTGGGCGATTGATAAGTGTTGGCAGGGTCGAGTTTTCAAAATGATGTTTTCATCAAATGAAGTATCTCGTAACTTCATTTCATTTTGATGATATTTCAAAGATTAATTCTATACAAGTTTTGTCGTGTAGCTTCATCTATGGAATGAACTAATTATAACTTGAATGTTGGTAGTTCAAGTAGTATTCGGAAAAGATATAAGTATATTGGAGTATCTTGTAACTTCATCTTTTCAACTGATATCTAGTTAATGATTATCTTGTGAATGACAAAGGTTTTCAGAAGAACGTTGAGACAAGGTTAGATATATGAGATCACCTTGCAACGATATTTTTATACATTTATAAACTGGAACTCTGTGTATATTATGCCTGGCAGAGTATTTCAAAGATTTTGAAAAGTATATATGTATATACTGAATATTTTACGACTTGGTCACGTTAAGATATCAACTTGGTTCATTTCTTCTTAACCAAGACTTTCTTGAGTACTATGAGAATGCTCATATATTGTAAATTATTATACATACTATTTCGGTGGGCGTGTTGCTCACCCTTGCTTTCTTCTTTCATCACACAACATCAGATAGACAAGATAAACAGGACCAAGCTCCCAATTCGCGAGCGGATAGGAAACGTTCTGCAGTTTCCTATAAGCATTGATGTCGCTGTAGCTAAGGTAGGAACTACCAATAGGCTAGGCTTTCAACTTTTGATTTACCAGACTTATGTATCTTTATGAATTGTAATAATGGCAAAGAAATGTAAATTTATTCAGAAACCCTTTTGAGGTGTAATGGCATATAATTGTGGAATAAAATGACTCGTGTTATTTTTGGATATTCATCTCTGAGACTATAACTTGTGATGTGTGTGTTTATTGTGGGGTCACAGTACGGAGTAGTTAATTATTTATTAAGATTGGGTGTTATTAAGGGAAATGGAACTCGTGACAACCCGGATCCCCGACCCCGGATTTGGGGGTGTTACACTTCTTCATGCTTGGCCACCAAAAGTTTTCTCTTAAGTCTCTGTACATCTTCGTACTCCCGGGATGAATTGAATATCTGGAGTTGTGAGCGTCTCAAAAAATTTCATCTTTCAGCTCGGCTACATTGGGTATCCATATTCTGGAAGAAAATCTTAATATCCCTTTATCATCCTTTTGATTCCCTATCTCTTCTCCTGTCAAACTATCTTGTTCATGACTCATTACTTCTTCCTGACATCTTCTTATCTTTTCTAATAATTCTGGTTGAAAATATATTGTACACAACACCTCTGTAGACATACTCAGGATACTGACCTCTATTTCAAGCTTATCAAACTCCTTGATCAATTCCTCAGATGAAATGATCATGTTTAACCTTTCTTTTCTGTTCAGAGCGTCTGCCACCACATTTGCTTTACCTGGGTGATAGTTGATGGTACAGTCGTAGTCTTTGATCAATTCGAGCCATCTTCTCTGCCTCATGTTCAATTCCTTCTGGGTGAAGACATACTTCAAACTCTTGTGGTCCGTGTAGATCTCGCACTTTTCTCCGTAAAGGTAGTGCCTCCATATCTTTAATACAAATACTATAGTTGCCAATTCAAGATCATGCGTCAGATACTTCTATTCATGTGGTTTCAGTTGTCTTGAAACGCAGGCTATCACTTTATCATGCTGCATTAGAACATATCCCAATCCTTTGTACGACGCGTCACTGTAGATCACAAAATTTCCTTGATCATCCGGTAAGACTAGCACTGGTGAAGATACTAATCTATTATTTAATTCTTGGAAACTTCCCTCGCACTTCTCGTCCCATTCAAATTTCTGGTTCTTCCTGGTGAGCTTTGTCAACGGCGTAGCTATCTTCGAAAAATCTTGCACGAATCTTCTGTAGTAACCTGCCAATCCCATGAAACTTTGTACTTCCGTTGGTGTCTTTGGTCTCTCCCAGTTGATTATGACTTCAATATTTGCTGGATCCACTTCCACTCCTTTATTGCTAATTACGTGCCCAAGAAATCGTACTTCTTTTAACCAAAATTCACACTTGGAAAACTTTGCGTATAATTTCTCCTGTCACAGTGTTTCCAGAACTATCCTCAAATGCTCTGCATGCTCTTCTTCAGTCTTGGAATAGATCAGAATGTCATCTATAAACACGATCATGTATTTATTCAAATATTTCTTGAATACTCAATTCATCAGATCCATGAAAGCTGCTGGTGTGTTGGTTAATCTAAATGCCATCACTAGAAACTCATAATGCCCATATCTAGTTCTGAATGCAGTCTTCAGAATATCTTCTGGGTTGATCTTCAGTTGATGATATCCGGATCTTAAATCTATCTTAGAAAACCATTCAGCGCCTCTCAATTGGTCAAATAAATCATCGATCCTTGGCAACGGGTACTTATTCTTAATGGTAAGCTTATTCAGTTCCCGATAATCGATACACAATCGCATACACCCATCTTTCTTCTTGACAAACAATACTGGTGCGCCCCATGGAGATACACTGGGTCTTATAACTCCTTTCTCCAAAAGATCTTGCAACTGAGTTGCCAATTCTTTCATCTCCACTAGTGCCATCTGGTACGGAGCTTTAGAAACTGGCTCTGTTCCGGGTGCTAAGTCAATTACAAACTCAATTTCTCTGTCGGGAGGTAATCCTGGTAGATCGTCTGGAAAGACATCTGGAAACTCATTGATAACCGGAATTGCTTCTAGTGCTGGAACTTCGTTGTTGGTGTCTACCACATGGGCCAAATATGCTTCGCAATTCTGATGCAAACTTCTTCACTTGATCTATCATTAAGAACTTCTTCTCTTGCTTATTTCCTTGAAATATCACCTTTTTCTTACTATCCAATGTCTGAAGTTTCACTTTCCTATTCTTACAATCAATCTGAGCGTTATTCTCTGACAACCAATCTATTCCTAAGATAACATCAAAATCTCCCAACTTAAAAGGTATTAAGTTGGCATAAAAATGATGTCCCGCTATCTTGAGGTCACATCTCGGGCACACTCGATCGACAGAAACTTGATTCTTATTAGCTAGTTCTATCATTAGCACTTGTTCTAACAATTCAACTTCACAATGCAGCTTATCCACAAAACTATGAGAAATTAATGACTTTGTAGCTCCAGAATCAAATTAAACTTTAGCATCTACGGAGTTGACTAGAAGCGTACCTGCAACCATGTCTGAACTCTGAACAACATCCTTCATAGTCATGTTGAATGTCCTGGCCTTTGGCTGGTCCTTTGCTGGTGGTCCTTCAATTCTTACCACATTAGCTGTTGGTTCAGTTATCTAGAAGTCCCTGGCAATATGCCCCATCTTTCCACATTTAAAACACATTATCCCTGATTCCTAAGCTATAGTCTGACTTCGACACTCATTAGCATAGTGTCCCTTATGATTGCACTTGTAACACAACACATTAGCCTTACAAATCCCAAAGTGCCTTCTACCACAAAATTTGTAATCTGACGCTGGTGGATGATTGGGCCTCTGCTGATTTGAATTCTGAAAACGGTTCCCATTCCCTGGCTGTGGTTTCTTGAATCCCACACTCTTGTTATCCTGAAACTCTGGCCTTTTATTGAAACGGCCCTGGAAGTTACCTTGTTGCTGGCCTCCTCCTGAGGTTTCTATTTTCCTTTTCTTCTCATCCTTTCCTTTCTGAGACATATCACTCTTACTTTCAATCACCATTGCTTTCTCAACTACTGCCACATATGAAGTTAATTCAAACATGGCCACCCTATTCTGAATCCAAAATCTTAATCCATGTTCAAACCTTCTTGCTTTCTTTTCATCTGTGTCAACCTGATCTGGCACGAACCTCGCTAACTCAGTAAACTTAGCCTCGTACTCAGCGACAGTAAGATCACCCTGTTTCAGGTTCAGGAACTGGATCTCCATTTGGTTCTTCATGTACCTCGGGAAATACTTCTCCAAAAATAGCTCTATAAACCTTTTCCAAGTTATAAACTCACCTCCTTCCAAGGCTCGCGTGGATTCCCACCAATAGTTCTCCTCGCCCTTCAGAAAGTAGCTTGTAAACTTGGTCTTCTGTTCAATTCCTGCTCCGACTAATTCAAAAGCTTTTCCATCTCCTTGAGCCATGCATTGGCTTCCACAGGATCAGCACTTCCCTTGAACTCAGGTGGTTTCACAACTTGAAACCGCTTAAAAGTCACTGCAGGTGGTGCTGCTGCTTGCTGCTGTTGTTGTTGCTGCTGCGTAAGATGCAATACGTGTTGCTGCCTCAGTTCCCACATCTGGACAATCACTGGATCCGTACGACACTCGGTACGATCCTCTCCTGAATTATTTCTTCTCTTTGGTGCCATTATTCTGATAAGAAACAAACAAAATATATAACAATCGGTCAAGCGTTGTGTCAAATATGTAGCAATTCTTTAGCATATCAAAATTGTGAAGAATTATCTCTTCTCAAAATATCATAAACTTGCTACCATATTAACACAAGCGACATGATTATCACATAATCCTGCTTATTATCTTGAGAATTATAACACAAAGAAAATTGATGAAAAATTATCCAAACCTTTTAAACCCTTGCTCAAAATCTCAAATACACCGATAAACGGTGGATAGGGTTGCAACACAACCTTCCAACCTTTTTTCCAACATTTCTTACCATCCTCAAAACCAAAAAAAATAGCAAGGCAATAACACAAAGGCCTAAAGCTAATCGCAAAATAGGAAACCTAAACAATTTAACTATAACCCAACCCAATAACCTAAATTTAACCCTAAAAGAGCTAAACTACACGCGCCTATCTTATGTGATCATCCTATGACTCATCTATGACAATCCTAAGCCTGTTTCAATGACCATAACTTGTAGCTCTGATACCAACCTGTGACGACCTCCAAACCCGGGGTCTAGATTTGGGGGGTCACTAGCCAATAAACCATAATAAAATAATCACAGCGGAATAATATAATAAATATAACCCCTTGCATACAACTGGATCGATCACAAGTTATAGTATGGAACAGGCACTAATACAAACTAACTATTATTACAAACCATAAGTCTAACTAGTTTTACAATTTATTCAAATTTTATTACAAACCTCTAGACTAGCTAAGCATCCCAAACTGTCTACCTGGAAAACACACCAAACTATCTACAAGCACAAAACTTCTGGTCAGACCTGGAACTCAAGCTTGCCCTAGCCTAGCTGAAAGAATCAGGATATGAAACAAGTATGAGCGAAAAAAATGCTCAGTAAGCCGTAAATAGCTTATGATTTGGAACAACAACAACAATATATCTGATAAACAAAACCAAACCACAATACCTGAACAGTATCAAAACTGATTTATGTTTGATAATAAACAACATTTGCATATATATTTTGTTTTGGGATTGGAATCCTCGAACGACGGTGTGTTGCCGCCGGTGATCAGTCGCGGAGCAACACCGGTATGCCGAAGCATATCCAACTAAACAAAAGGTACCCAAGGCACATTTCCGCCTAGCAAGGTGTTATATCCTGTATAACACATAGTTCACGCTGGACTATCGCCACGGCCTCTTACGCAACCATCCAGTCCATAAAAACAATTTTCCGTTAAAGGAGTCGAATCAAATGACATCCTGAACCACATAACTCCCCATTTCCCATGGTCTGGAGTTATCTCAACAACCAATAGAGAAATAACCAGAACAATTAGTTATTCGCTAATCTCAATTCAAAGCTTCATTGTATAGAGTAATTTATAGTAAAATGTAAAAACATTTAACTATTCTGAACTTAGAATAGTAGAGAAATTGAAAGAATAAATTCAGAGTCAATATCTCTTGAATGATAAGTGATGACATAAATAATTGTATAATATGATTCGAAATAAACGTCACTTGAACGGTAAGTGAAGTTAGGGTACCTGCCTGGTATGCTCCATAACTTCTTACTATTACTCTGGCTTATAACTATCGGCTACTATCTCCGTCTAACACTTGACCGCACTCCTTGCTACTCGATCTTATAAACAAAAGGACTATCTTAATTGACAGAACCCAGCTCAATTGACGTAACTATACGTCTTGAAATCTACCCGATCTTTTATAATTAAGCATGAAATTCTAAAACTGTAAACATATAGCATGCATATCACGTAACACATAATCATGGTAATTGTATAACACGTAATCACATATTTCATGTAACACATAGTCAGATGATTAAAAGATACGTCTCAGAGTTGAATTCGGGTCACTAATAATACTTACCGATAAGATACCAACTCAAACTGACACACAAACCAAATGTCATTGCAATACGAAAGGAATTAGGGCTTAAAAGTATTATTATTGAAAGCGTAATATTTTATGAGTCTATACGCGTTCGTTTCGTATTAAACGGACGAACGGTTTAATTATTATGAATAAAATAAGAAATAAATGGAAATAAATCAATTAATAATAATATTAATTGACTTTTAAATACCAAAATATAATTTTTAAAAATTTTAAAAATAATTTTTTAGGAATTATTTGAATTAATTATAAATAATCTACATTTTTTTAACTATTTATAAATAAAATTAATTGATTAAATGTTTAATCAATTAATTAAACCCATAAATAATTAACTAAAACAAATCATAAATAATTAAATTAAATTGAATTTTAAAAATAATAAAAGAAAATAAATTTTAAAAATTAAAATAATTAAGTAAGTGATTTTCAGAATTTAAAATAATGAATAAATGATTTTATTTTTGAAAATAAAAGAATGATTTTTAAAAATAAAAATCAAATTTTGAATTAAAAGTAAAGAGAAATTGTCAAAAATAGATTTCTGGAAAGTAACTTGGTGGTTCTAAGATCAAAAGCGGGTCAATTAAATCGGGTTAACGGGTCAACCATGAACGAGTCGGGTCGGGTCACCCGAGTTCAAGAACATGCCGCCGGAAATCTGGGATTTCCAGATTCCTGCCGGCGAGCCTGGACTCTGGTCGGGTTCCGACTCCTGCAACCCCCCCTTTTTAACACCCGTTCTCCTTGTTTCTTCCCTCGAATCAATACAAAACAACCCCAGTAACTCAATTACCTACTCAACAGCAACAATCGTTCAAGGATTCGTTCAATCCGGCCAGACTTCGGGTTTGGCAAATTTAACATCAAATTCACAGTTCTATACATAAAAATAAAGCTTGTAAAGCCTTTAATCACTTCCCAAAATCAAAACAAATAACCATATCACGGATAATTCAGAACAATAAAAAAAATAAGAACACTTAACCCCCTAAACTCGATTCGATCATTCTGCAAACAAACAACTGGAATTTATACATGAATCGACTATAAACAAGGTCGTGAATCTATTAGAATCATCAAAATCAACTAACAATCAATCAATAATCCAGAAAGTTCAAGAATCAAATCGAACTACATAAATTTCGATTTTTCAAATTACTCAATCTTAAATCGAAATAGTTATACCGAAAGATCGACCGTGAATCAAGCTTCAATTTGACTACTCGAGTGTCCGATTTGGTTTGCTAAATCGATCGAAATCAGGGATTGAAGTTGAAGAAATCTCACCCCCAAGGATTTGTTCTTGAATAATCTTATTTTCTGAAATTTTATTAAAATAAAATGAATAAAACTAATTTTAATCAGCTATTTATATTAACCTAAAATTATATCCTTAAAATCAAATTAGGGTGTTTTTATCCCCTAAATTAAAATAAATAGGGCCCAAAATAATAATTACGGGGAATAAATTGAAAACGATAAAATAAAAAATTTACGTCAAAATTCCCCAAAAATTGTGAATAATGCAAAAATACATAAATCCTGGGTATTTGAAATACAAATAACTTTATAAAAATAAAAACACAAATTTTATGGACTTTAACGTCCCGGTGGGGTCCCGGTCCGTTTATTTTTAAAAAAACAGAAATGATCCTTAAATTAATAGGAAAAACCGAATACGCATAAAATACATTCAAACGCGCATAAAGTGAAATAAAACGAATATCTCGATAGAAACGCGAATAAATACAAGTCCAAATTGCAGATCGATTCATATCAATGCAGTTTAAACACATATTTATGAATCAAAATTTTTACTGGCCCGCACAGAAACACACGTAGCAGCTATAACACCTAATATCATCGAAATAATTACTTTAAATTTATAGAAACACATAATATTTATTTATTTAACATATAATATTCACATAAATTTCCCGGGTATAAATCCATGGCTCACTACCTTGGTGTTTGGCATGACCGGCACAAAACCAAATCTCCCATTTTAAAAGCCTGAGCTCGAACCTTGCTGTTGTAGTATCGAGCAGTCCAATGCTAATATGCTGCTATCCAAATCTGAGCATCCTCTCGAGTTTCCTTAATCATGTCTGAGTAAAGTCGATGATTAACCTCATTCGCCTCCAAGTCATAATTATCCCTTCGAAAAGATCATGCCCCCACTTCTACCGGCACCATGACCTCACATCCATACACCAAAGAGAAAGGTATTTCCCCAGTTGTAGTTCTTGGGGTTGTGTTATAAGACCACAAGACCTGTGGGAGCTCATCTGGCCATGTTCCCTTCTTTTCCTCTGGCTTTGCCTTTAAAGTATGCTTGATCATCTTATTAATAGCCTCAGTATGACCATTGCTTTGAGGGTGACTTACTACACTGAAGCTCTTTTGAATCCCCAACTGCTCGCAAAATTCCCTCATCTCCTTGTTGTCAAACTGCTCTCCATTATCAGAGACCAACTTGTAGGGATGCCATATCAACACACAATGGCTCTGTACACAATCTCCTTGAGCTTTTTTACTATAATGGTGGACAGAGGCCCAACTTCTACAAACTTTGTGAAGTAATCCACCGCAACCAATACATATTTAACTGCCCATTGGCCTTTGTGAGCTCTCCGATCAAATAGATCCCCCACGCAGAAAAGGGCCAAGGGCTCATGAGATATGTGAGAGGGGCCACTGGATTTTAGAGTAATTGGCATACCGCTGGAACTTATCACAAGCTCGGACGAATTCAAAGGCATCCTTCTTCAGTGTTGGCCAATATTAACCCCGTTGGAGGATTTTCTAAGCTTGAAAACTACCCACGAGTGATTTTCACAGATGCCCTCATGCACCTCCCTCAGGATATAGTTGCACTAATCTCCATCTATGCATTTGAGGAGGGGCACGCAGAACCCCCTTATGTATAGAGCCCCATTATACATCACATGGTGAGTTGCCTTGTACCTCATTCTCCCTGCCTTATTTTTTACGTCTGGAAGCGATCCTTCCTTTATGTAATCCATAATATGAGTCATCCATATTGGGTCAAAATCACCACCAATGCTACTAATCTCGTATTCGGGCACACTAGACTGCCTCTATATATCAAGGGGAACAGCCCGTAACATTGTGGCTTCACGATGCGAGCCCAGTTTGGTCAACTCGTCCGCGCCTTCATTATGCCTGCGTGGGATGAGTTCCAGCCTTACTTCATGGAACATGCATATTATTCTTTGTGCACATTTTAAATAAAGTTCTGTTCTTGGCCCTTTAGCTTGGTACCCCCCCTCTATCTGGTAGACCACGATCATGGAGTCACTAAACACATTCCAATTCCCGACCTTTATTTCCAAGGCAAGTTTGAGGCCGTTGATTCGAGCCTCATACTCAGCATCATTGTTGGTCGCATGAAAAGCCAAATAGGTCGCATGTCTTATCTTGTGTGCCTCTGGGCTGATCAACTCAATTCCAACTCATTCTCCTTCCCTATTAGAGGCTCCATCCATAAACAAACTCCACCACGGGGCACTGTTCTGTTTCCCATTTCACTTTACTCTACCACATGCATGACAATAAGGGCACCCTAGTCTACTTCCTGGTGTGGGGAAAACTCTAGGATAAAATCGACCAAGGCCTGGCCTTTGATCGCAGTCCTAGGCTTATAATCCACCTCAAATTGGAAGAGATCTACTGTCCACTTCCACATTTGACCTGAAGCCTAAGTCTTGTGCATCACCCGTCTGAGGGGATAAGAGGTTCTTACTTTTATTTTATGGGCCTAGAAATATGGTTTGAGCTTCCGAGAGGCCAGGGTTAGAGCATATGCCAACTTGTCGAGACTTGCGTACCAAATCTCTGCATCAGCTAGTCTTTTACTCCTACAACATACCGGGAGTTGAACATCGTCTTCCTCCCGAATCAGCACAAGACTGACTGAAAAGTTGGAGAAGGCCAAGTAAAGGACCAGAACTTCCCCTAACTTCGGGTTGGACATCATATGACAGTTTTCGAGGTGCTTCATTATGTTCTGAAAAGCATCGCCACACTAATATGTCCACTCAAAGTTCTTCCCCACTCTTTTTATCGCTTTAAAGAACTTATGGCATTTTTCAGAGGACCTTAAGATAAAGCGGTTTAGAGCAGCCACTCGCCCTATCATGCTATGTACATCTTTCACTCGTCGCAGAGACTTCATATTGAGTAGGGCTCGTATCTTGGTGGGGTTGGCCTCAATTCCCCTATGGTTGATAATAAAACCTAAAAACTTTTCAGACTCGACCCCGAACACATATTTTTGGGGGTTGAGCTTCATCCTATACTTCCTCGGGATTTGGAATATTTCTTATAGGTGACGAACATGATCCTTTGCCTTATTCAACTTCATGAGCATATCATCCACATACGCCTCTATAGTTTTTCCCAGTTGATGTTTGAACATCTTGTCGACCAACCATTGATTGGTTATCCCAGCATTAAGGAGCCCGAAGGGCATCCCGATGTAACAATAGAGGCCCCGATCAGTGATAAAGAGGTATGCTCCTGATCTGGCCCATACATTGGGATTTGATTATATCCCAAGTAAGCGTCCATGAAACTGAGTAACGTGTGTCCAGCCATGAAATCAACCAGCTATTGATCTGAGGCAAAGGAAAACTATCTTTCGTACAGGCTTTGTTGAGGTCAGTGAAATCCACGCATGTACTCCATTTATCATTTGGTGGAATCAACCAGCTATCGATCTGAGGCAAAGGAAAACTATCATCCGGACAGGCTTTGTTGAGGTCAGTGAAATCCATGCATGTACTCCATTTACCATTTGGTTTCTTGACAAGCACATGGTTGGAGAGCCACATTGGGTAAAAAGCTTCCCTCACGAGCCTTGCCTCCATTAGCCTATCCACTTCTTCCTTGAGGGCTTCTGCCCTCTCCCCACTAATCGGCTGTCTCTTCTATCTGCCTCCCTTCTTTCTTGGATCTAAGTTGAGCTAGTGACACAAGACACTAGAGTCGATCCATGCCATATCAGAATGTGACCATCCTAAGATATCTAAATTCTTCCTCAAGAACTAAGCCAGGTCTTCTCTAAGCTCGATGCTCAAGTTAGAGCCAATTCTGAGCACCTTGGAAGGATCATTCGGGTCTGCCAAGATGGGGATCGTGTCTTCTGCGGCCCCGGCCCGTTCAACCATCAGGGGCATTCTTGGGTCCAAGTCTACCCGAGCCCCACTAGTTTCCCCCACTTCTATGATTGTAAATCCTTCTTTCTCCTCGAGCTCGGGCTGATGAGCTTGAACTGGACTTACCAAACCCTCAGAATTAATGATGATCTCACGGGTGATTCCATTGGGCAGATCTATGGTTGTTGTCGTCTCTCAGCGTGCTCACTTCCCTTTCCTGAATCTCGCAGCTAATTGCTCTAGGCTCTCTTCTTCATCACTTGCTTCCTCTACAATCCTCTCTTGCACCATCATGATAGGCTGAGAGGTTTCCATTAGCAAGACCCCAGGGCGTGGCTCTATCGGAATCCCCAGGTGCTCAAAATAGCCTTCTGGAAATTCCTCGATTGAGATCATATTACAAGTCTCTTGCCCCTCAGGGCACATTCTTTTCCTTCCCTCAGCCTCTTCCACGGGGACATCACTTTCTTTCGGGTTGATTGCCTCTTTCGATGCATTTTCCAGCTCTGCGGCCTTGAGCGCCTAGTTGTAACAAACTCTTGATTCGTATTGATAGCTCTTCAAGAAACCTACCCCCGTGGGAGTTGGGAATTTCACTGTCATGTGATGGATTGAGGTCACCATCCTCATTACCTCCATGAGGGGTCTATCAACTATAATATTGGAAGCACATTGCTGGTCTATGACAGTAAACATGACGATCTGGGTGGCTATATGAGGATCTTCTCCCAAGGTCACCTGGAGTTGGACCATCCCTTTTACTCCGATTGAGTTTTCTGTAAACCTGTATAGGTGCCCACATGTCAAGGTTAGTTCTTTATCCAATAGCCTCGTTTCTTATAGGCATCAGAAATCAATACATTAGCCGAGCTCCGAGTATCCACCAATGTTTGGTGTACATTCACCATCTCAATCTTCATTTTTATTACCAGGGCATCAGTATGAAGGTAATGAACCCACTCGGCATCGGTTTCTCTAAACACGATGTCATCAGCCTCCCTTTTAAAGAGCTCCGGGGGCCTTTTGCTCAGATGATTGACATTGGTGAGGGGTTGTCCTTCTCCTCCCGGGTATACCTGTCCATTGCCTTCCGCCTATCTCCACCAATATGAGACCTTCCTAGAATTATATGAATGTTGTTCGCCCAAGGCACCCTCTCCTTTTCTTCTAGGGATGAAGGAGAGACTGTATAATAGTCTGTCATGCACTTTCGAACCTCCTTGACACTCCACTCCGTAAGCTTCCCCTGATGGATCAACGTCTCAATCTCATCCTTTAGCTATTTGCAATCAGCCATATCGTGTCCCGTGGCCTCATGGTATATACAATACTTCGAAGTGTCCCTCATGTTGTAGTTTGTGACGGGGATGTCTTTCTGAATACCCCCTTTCCTGCATAAGTAGCATATATATGATCAATGGAGGTCACAAGGGGTATGTGGGTTTACGATTTACTTCTATAGGGTGTCCCTGAACCCTTGGTCGTCTCTCTGCCCCTAACAATCTTTTTTGGGCTTGAGCTATGCTGATATGTCTTCCTTCTTTCCTCAGGGCTCGAGGATCGATATCTCATGTCTCGATAGTTTTCACTGATATTTAGCTCCCTCATTGATTTCTTCACCCTCTTAAAGGGCTCGGTCTGTTCATAAAATTCTGCCAAGGTTCTCAGCTCACTGGTCTAGAGGCTCTTCCAAAATTTGGACCCCTCCTTCAACTCCGCAATCAAAATATTCTTGATGGTCTCCTCGCTGGAACCTCTAACTTTGGTAACTTCAACATTAAATCATCAAAATTATTCAGCAAGAGGTTCCCCTTCCCTCTGCTTGATATTGGATAGCATGGCCACTGGAGGTAAGTAGTGGAGGGTGGACTAAAATTTTCTGATGAACAGATCCTCAAATTTTCGCCATGTTCTTACGCTAGCTGACCCAAATTAGAAAACCATAGTTGGGAACTTCCTCAGAGTGATGCTGTGAAGAGTCTGCAGCGAGTTGGCTCTGGCACCTGATAAACTTCCATCTCAGTGTTAAAGTGAATAAGGTATTCCGTCGGATCCACCTCACGATTAAATAGGAGATCAGGGTTGTGCCTAAACACTCGAGGCAAAGGATATGACCAAATAGTAGTCGTGAACAGAGAAGGGTCCGTCGAGGTCGGGGGCCCCCTCTTCTCCCGTTCCTTATGATCTAGAATCTTCGTTAAATATCCAACCCTAACAATCTCTCTCTCCCCGTCACCATTTGCATTGCTCGAATGATGGGAGCTATGTGGTCGCTCATGATGTCCCCCTCCTCTAGGTCGCACTTGGGACTCCCCTTCCTGATTGGTCACACGTCTTTGTTGTTCCACCCTTCTGGGTGGGGTGCCCTTCTGGGTGGCCCCGATCTTTCAGAGATCTGGCTGACTCGCTTGACCTGGATTTCGGGTATCTCATCCCACTCCAGTGATGCCTCATTCTTTTGCTTGGTCTCGGTTTCCACATCATTGAACTCGTGAATGAGCCGCTTCTGGGGCCCTTTCCCTTCTACTTGCGCTGAGAGAGCTTTAGGCGGCGCGCCCTTCGCTTAACGTTCCGGGTAGAGCCCATTTCGACTGTGGACATCCTAGTGTTGATTCCGTGCATCTGATTGCCTAACCCCTCGAGATATTTCATGATCGCCTACACGTCAACGCGTGTGGGTCGCGGTGGCAGTGCCTGATTCTATGGGGGTGTTTGCTCGACCCCGTTTTGGTCCCTCTTCTTGCCTTCACTTCCTGGTGTTACCATTGATTTGCCCCCTTTGGTCATCTTTTCTCCATAATATGAGAAGCGTTAGTGTGCCCCTCTTTCTAGCACCAAATATTGTAGGGAGAATTCCGTACAACAGTATTTTAAAGGTTGGTTGCCGGAATAAAGATCAAGGGTGGTGTTTGAGGGAAGATGGAAATTGTGTGTGGTGGCTGAGCTTGTCTGATGACTCCTCAAGAAAGAATAGGATTTTTCTTTATTCTTCGTCAAGTATCGACTCACGTCTCATACAAGTGCATATGTACCCTATTTATAGGGATCAAACCTCACGTAGTTCTTTGGGAACAATTATCTAGGCTAAGGTCAGGGTTTTTCTACCCGTGCAGCCCAAACCCATATCTAAGTTAGGCCTTCAGCCAATTAGTCACGTAAACCTCGACCAGCACCACACGCTTCCTACAATCTCGCGACATCTCCGCATTTTTTCTCATGATTGTAGGAATGTCCTGTGTCAACCTCGAAATTCATGACCAAACTCAGTCATCTATGAGTCATTTTCCATATTTTAGATAAATTCATTTAATGCGAGTCGGCCTGGTCACCTCGGCTCGCATCATCTCTTCTCAGACCAATAAGTGATCCCTCTCCTTTACTATTACACTAAAAGCGAGCTCATGAGCCCAACTCGTGTGTGGATAAGCTCCTTTAGCTTATACACGATGCGGGCTGGAAGTCATGTGATGGGCTTGCATCCCACCAATACCGATTATAAGCTGATGCGAACTCATGAACCCAGCACAAACAATGTATCCACGAGCCCAAATCACATAATACGAGCTCATCTCATACAATGAGCCCACAAGCCTAGCTTGCATAATGAGCCCACGAGCCCAGATCGCTCAATGAGCCCACGAGCCCAGCTTGCAGAATGAGCCTATCCCACTAAGACTTTGTATTCCTCAAAGGCTCATGCTTTTAACAAACAGACCAATGTGCGATCCCACTAGCCCAACTCTTGCTTTCTAGTAATCTAAGATCCACTTTCTAACATACACATGGGGACCTATTTAGGGCTTGTGCCCAAAAGTGGGCATAATAATTGCCTTAAGCACGAATATTTATAAAGGTGTGTAGGACAAACGTGTATGTCTCCACGTGTATGCAAATATACAAGTGTTATGCTAAATAAAATCACTAGCAAATGCAAGCACGTAAGTTCACACTGTAATTATATATGGCCGAAAATAAATAATTAAATGGATGAATATAATTAAACATGGTTCAAGTAGATGAAATAAGGATTATAACATCTCGTGTTTATCCTCAAATTGAAGTAATTATATAAAGAGATCTTCGATTTATGAGAAATCGAAAGTGAGTGTTTGAGATGATTTAGGATTTTATGGATTGAGATATTTAGGAATAGAAATGATAAGTTATATATATGAATCGAGAGAAAAAGATAGGTGGAATTAGAATTTATTATTGATTTGTATCAACAAACAAGGATTTAGCATAAATTTTTAATTGAAAAATTAGGGTTTCAGCCGAGTTTAGAATTGAAGGTAGAGTGTGATGCCCTCGAAACCTGGGTCAGAAGTTTGGGGTTCACAACACACCACACACACAATATATAAACCTGTTTATGGAATAATATATACGCAATAAACCTACACTACACAATCACGGATCACAACAAGTAAAAGTATGAACACAAGACATAACGTTATTTACATTACAACGTACCAAATTCCAACTAGTTTAACTTACATATGATTAACAAACATCATTACAAACTTTCAAACTCAAAACTAAAACAAAAATCTCGAGCTAGCTTGATCCAACTCAACCTGGAATCCTAGCTCGCACACTGGTCCGAGGATCATCGCTACCAACAACTTCTTTCTTAACTGGAAAAGAACATAAACATATTCGTAAAAGTGAGCTAACTAGCTAGGCAAGTCACAGTACAATACTGAGAGTAAACAATGATCATGTTAGGAATATGTTGTGTTCTTGATGACATGTTAAACAAAACACTTAGTATATTTAATTTAGTGATATTATAGCCTTCAACGGATGATCACTTTAACATCCATTGAAAGGGTAGCTTATGTATTAATAAGTTTAGTAGCACATTTCTGCATATTGTAATGCCTTAGAGAACTAGATGTTGTATAATGTTTTAAGTCATGTTGACTACTAGATTGATATGTAAGATAGGTTGGATAATTGTAAATATTAGATGCCTTGTAATCTTATATAAATGAAATGGAGTAAACTGCTATGAAGATAGTCTCAACAGATGTTCCACAAGGCTTCAACGGATGATCAACTAAAGTTTCAACGGATGTTCAACCAAACTCTCAATGGATGATCCAATATAGTTTAAACGGATGATCTAACTGAGTTTCAACGGATGAACAAATTTAAAAGAGCGGTTGATAGTGACTTGACAGTCACATGCGTTGATTGTATGCAAATGGAATGTGGAAGCCTATTTATAGGTTTAGAGAACAAAGAAGCATTTCCATTTCCATTCTAAATTGAAGATATTCAAATATGCTGGTTTGAGAAATGAAGGAGCATGAAATTAGACTAGAAATATTTTATCTTATTTGTTTGTCTCTTTATCATGTAATGTAACACCCCCAAATCCGGGGTCGGGGATCCAGGTTGTCACGAGTTCTATTTCCCTTATCAATACTTAATCTTAACAGTCAACCTACTACTACGTACCGTGACCCCACAATATACACACACACACCACAAGTTAAGTCTCAGAGATGAATACCAAAAATAACACAAGTCATTTTATTCCACAATTATAAACCATTTCACCTTAAAAAGGGTTTTTGAATAATTTACATATTATTTTCCATTATTACAATTCATAAATATACATAAGTCTGGTACATCGAAATTTGAAATTCTAGCCTATTGGTAGATCCTACCTCAGCTTCACGGCATCAACGACTATAGGAAACTGCGAAATGTTTCCTAGCTGCTCGCGAATTGGGAGCTTGATCCTGTTCATCTTGTGTATCTGTTGTTGTGTGATGAAAGAAGAAAGCAAGGGTGAGCAACAAGCCCACCAAATTAATATGTAGAATAATTAACAATATATGAGCATTCTTATAGTACTCGAGAAAGTCTTGGTCAAAAGAAATGAACCAAGTTTGATCTCTTATGCGACCAAGTCGCAAAATATTCAGTATATATACATATATACTTCTCACAATCTTTGAAATCCTCTGACCTGTATAATATACACAGAGTTCCAGTTTATAACTGTATAAAAATATCGTTACAAGGTGATCTCATATATCTAACCTTGTCTCAACATTTTTCTGAAAATCTGTGTCATGCATAAGATAATCAATAACCAGATATAAGTTGAAAAGATGAAGTTACAAGATACCCCAATATACTTATATCTTTCCCAAATACTACTTGAACTACCACCGTTCAAGTTATAATCAGTTTCAAAAGTTCATCACATAGACGAGACTACAAGATAAGACTTGAATAGATTCAATCCTTGAAATATCATTATAAATAATGAAGTTATGAGATACTTCATTAAGTCCCGATATATATATATATACACCTATATATATACATTTCATACACTCCTTTAAAACCTCTGTTATGAAAATAATAAACAGAGTTGCAATATCCAATGAATTTGGAAAGGAGAAAACCTTGGCATAAACCTGATATCTTGCTGATCAGGCAAAGATACCAATAAGTAACCTTTTCTACTAGTAGATGGACAAATTCCCCACTGGTCATCACCCTGGTCGCAATAGGACCTTATGCAGGACTGCCACTCAGCCACTTACACATTTGATGGACTCCCACTGAGCCACTTACACTTTCATGGACGCCCACTGAGCCCATGTTGCTTATGCCGACTCAATAGATGGACTTACTTCCCGAACGTTGGGTAAGTAATCAATTCATTTATCAAAACAGCAACCTCGTTGCGAATATAAAATACACCACAGAGCCGGATCCCTTAGATTTTTGAGCGAATATTCAAGTCCCCTTCGAAAGGAAGATCTTAAATCTGAAAACGAGTTTTGGGATCCGCTCTAACTTTTTAAAAATCATTTTGAAGACTCGAAAACATTTTTAAGAATGTTTGGAGTAATGCTGATTTAATAAAATAAATCAGTCCCAATATATTAGATAATATCTGAATATTAATATTTAAATAATATTCTCATAAGGGATAATCTTTATAAAAATAATTTGAAGTACAAGTTTTAAAACTTATACTTGAAATGAATAATAAATAACCAAAGATATACTTATACGAAAGTACGATCTTTATTTGAATAATCGAAAATAAGTTTGATTATCAAAACATCATTCTTTAAAAAAATAAAGAATATTATTTAGTAAATAATCAGAGTCATAAGTCCTCGAATGAATATTCAAACTAATATTCATTAAATAGAATAAACAGAGTCATAAGTCCTCGAATGAATATTCAAAGTAATATTCATTAAATAAATAAGCGGAGTCATAAGTCCTCGAATGAATATTCAGAATAATATTCATTAAATAAAATAAAGCTATCGAATAAACCTTATTCGATTAATAGTTTTGAAAACTATATCAATATATATATAAATATATATATATAATATACTCGGGAACATCGACTCCCGGTTTTAGAAAATGTTCACCTTTGGGCCCCTTATACTAAGGGTATACGCAACTACTGCTTATCTCTAGCATAGGTATTATGCAGTTTATAAGCATTTGAATCAACAATTAGATATCAAGATTACAAAAACAGGCATGCATATATACCATATCAACATGCTCCAATATATCGCAAGATTTGCTAATAACAATCATGCATTTATCACAAGATAATGCATATACATTTATACATCACAACAACAGTATAACGGGTAGAAAACTTGCCTGAGTGTTCCCGGTTAGACTTAAGCTTAGAGTGGGTCCGATAACCTATGAACAACAATGTAAGTCGGAATTAAACCCCGGTCGCTTAAGAAACTAGACTTTAACCAATTAGAGCCCTAACGTTCGCTTTCGCGCTTAACGATTCAATTAAGTCGCTCGAGTTCCCTCGGCTCCACCACTTTTAATAAATTAATTATTAAGAGTTTTAAGGAGATTCTTTCGCGAGTACCTTACCAACTGCCTAATCCACTTAAAATAATTATTTCATACCGCAATTAGTCATTTAAAGTCCTTAACCAAGGTTTCAAAGTAAGGCGAGGGGTAATGGTTTGTTCGCGAAACGCCGTTACTTAAAATGGTCGTTTCTCCTAAACCGTACATCGGATTCAAGCAAACCACATATCAAAACGAAGCTTGAAACATGAACTATCTAATCATGGCAATGGTCAAAACCTAACAGTGAGTTCACGGGTCCTGAAGTTAAGAACAAAAGCAGTCTAAGGTAAATCGGGCATTACGACGGCTATGTTTACGCGATTACCAAATTTGTACAACTCCAAATCAATCCACAATCAACCACAAATCAACCCATAACCTCCAATACAACCAAACTCCGTCCATACTTCATTACAACAGTCCCAACATCTCAAAATTTTCCAATTTATACTACCCCTAAACATGAACTAAAGCTATACTTAAGTTCAGTAACTAATTACCAAGATTTACCATTGCAAAAACATCACAAAACCAACCAATCTCTAAATACACAACACCCATGCCTCTCATGAAGCATAACAAACAAAACCAAACTTAATACTCAAAGTAAAGTTAGGGTTTGGAGGGGTTATACCTTCCTTGGAGTGATTAGAGTAGCTAGGAAGCTTTAAGAAGCCTTGAGATAGCTTAGGAATGCTTGGATCTTAAAGGAAATCGAAGAAAATAAAGTTAGTAATCTTGAAAACACTATTCATCATCTTCTTCCTTGATTTATTGGAAGAGATTCATGAAGAAATAGAAGCTTAAACTCCTAGGATATGCTTATCTAATCATAAGGAACCTTGGATAATTACCTTGCAATTTAACAAACCTAGAATCTTGATTTTTGGAAATTTCTTCCTTGAAAACATGAAAAAGCCGAGAGATCTTGCTTGGAACCGAAAATTCAAGTTTGTGTTTATGATTTGCTTGGCTTGGTTGATGTTGTTTTGTTAATTGGATTATTACCATAGTAAATTTTGTGTGGTTCACAATCAACCAACAACACACTTCTCTTTTGGTCATGCTTAGGTCATCATGCTATGTCATCCTCCCACACTTGTCCTCTTCTTGTTGGTGAGATGACATCACTCCCCACTAACCCTTTAATTAACTCCTAATCACTTGGCTAATGACCGCTGATCTGTTATACGGTTCGCTTAACTTTCGTTCTCGTTTATCGTTTGAGGGATCATACCCGAGATCTTATTACTTGGGTTCCCCTAAACCTTTCTCAATACATTATATTCCTTTTATGATCCTCTCTTATAATCCTTGAATTTAAATCCCTTTAATCATGTTACCTTATACTCAATTTTTTCGGTATCTGGTGGATTTTCGGGAAAAATCAAAGTGTTCGGATTTGGATTCTGACGATCTTTACATACACTTATATACCACATAGAGTACTAATAATATCTCAGAAGATCAATAAAAGAACCCCTACATAGTGTGGTATGAAAAGTTTTCTTATTCAGCATAATCAGCAAAATCACTATTCATAAGGGTTTCAAAAAAATTCCAAAAATTGGGGTTATTACATGTAACTTTGTGATATATAAACCAACTGTAACAAGTAGAACAATATACAAGTTAGTAAGCAATTACCAGAGAAATAGATAAAGCAATATCTGTATATAATTTCTCTGTTCTTGTAAGTTCAACTTGTAAGCAGCTGTGTGCAAAGACATTGCATCACAGAGTTCTCAAATTAATATATATATATATATATCTGGTGGATAAATTCAATCCACCAGAAAGTTTTTAAATACTTGTATTTGATTACTTTGTGTTTGATTTCTTCAATACTTTCATTCCGCACTTTAGCTAAATCAAACATTGTTATATATTCATAGTAGAACAGTTCTTAAAATTTAAAAGTAGCCAGAATTACATTCAACCCCCTTCTGTAATTCTTTGTTAGATTGTTTGGGAATAATAATTGGTATGAGAGCAAGCTCTTGAAGTAAAAAGAGTTTAAAGATCACAACAACTAATAAGATGAACATAAAAGATGTTGGAGTGAAGATTCCATTTCTGGACAAACACAATTATCACCACTGGAAGGTGAAAATGCACCTGCATCTTCTTTCTCAAGATGAAGGTTATATGGACTGCATTGAGAAAGGTCATCATGTCCCTATAAGAGCTGCTATAGGAAATGAGCCATCCATCCCAAAGCCTAGAGAAGAATGGTCTGATCCAGATATTGAGCAAGTTCATAAGGATAAGAAGGCCATGAATATTTTGTTTAATGGTGTTAATGTTGACATGTTTGACAACATCATAAACTGCAAAACTTCTAAGGATGTCTGGGATGCAATTCAAGTCATATGTGATGGAACTGAGCAGGTAAGGGAAAACAAGATGCAACACTTAATTCAAGAATATGAGCATTTTCATAGTGAAGAAAATGAGTCTCTCACTAACATATTTAGTATATTTCAAAAACTACTAAATGCTCTAAAGTTGCATGGAAGAGTCTATCAGACAAAAGACTCAAACCTCAGATTCCTTAGATCTCTGCCAAAGGAATGGAAGCCTATGATAGTCTCATTAAGAAATTCTCATGACTACAAGAAATTTACCTTGTACAGACTGTATGGGATTCTAAAGACCCATGAGCTTGAAATAGAGCAAGATGAGAAGCTGGAGAAATGAAGGAAGAAGGGAGGGTCCATTGCATTGGATGCTGAGCAAGAGAAAAGGAAGGAGATAAAGGTTGAAGCTGTGGAATCTACACCAAACCCTAGAGTTTGTGAAGGCAAGGGAAAAAGGCTAGTAGACGAACATGAAGACCATCTTAGTCAAGATGATATGGATGAAATAGATGAACAACTGGATTTTCTATCCAGAAGGTTTTCCAAGCACAAATTCAAGAAGAATTTTGGATGAACCAAGCCAAACAGAAACATGGTTGACAAGTCGAAATTCAAATGTTTCAAGTGTGGCTTAAGTGGTCATTTTGTAACTGAATGCAGAAAGCCTGATTCTGACAGAAAGAAGTTTGAGCCTGTGGATTACAAAAAGAAGTACTTTGATTTGCTCAAACAAAAGGAAATGGCCTTTCTAACTCAAGAAAATAGTTGGGCTGCTGATGGATTGGATGAAGATGAGGATACAAGCTATGTCAATCTATCCCTGATGGCCAAATTAGATGAAGCAGAAGTTAGTTCTTCAAGTAATCAGATAATAACCACTAATCTAGCATATTTATCTAAAGCTGAGTGTAATGATGCTATAAATGACATGTCTACTGAATTATACCATCTGCGTGTGACACTCAAATCTCTCACTAAAGAAAACACTAAAATTAAAGAGAACAATCTGTTTTAAAGTGAAAGAAACAATGTCTTAGAAACTCAATTTGTTGAGTTTGAGAAACTGAAGATAGAGTGCAAGATTGCTAAAGATGAACTAACCGAATCCTTAAAGAAAGAGGAGATTTTAAGAAATAAACTTTAACGAGAACAGGAAGTAATCAAGGCATGGAAATCATCCTGAGATGTTCATGCTCAAATTACTAAAGTTTAAGGTATAAAATCCTTTTGTGATGAAGCCTGGAAAAAGAGCAAAGAGAAACTGAATTCAAACTTGGAAGAAGGACTTTCAACGGATGTGGATTCGAAGGATGATGAATGTTATCCATAGAATGATCAAAAGAATTATCCGTCAAAAGACAAGGAACCACATCCGTTGAGTGAAAGAAAGCCAGTTAGCAAATCTCAGCTAACTAAGTTAAATGAGAAATATGGATCAGTTTCCAAGAACTTTGTTTCAGGAGAAATAAGTCAAGTGAAAAAGAACAAGAGAGTCAATGTAGGCCATCTGTCAATCAAGCAATTGAATGATAACCTAGAGAAAATTAAGGTTAAAGCAGAATCTAAAAGGAAAAATAATGGAAATGAGAAAGTAGGAATTAACAAACATAACAACTACACACCTGATAAATATGCACCTAAAAAACCTGTGTGAAGTGTGGTAGTGTCAATCATTTGTCTGTTAATTGCAAACTTGCTATGCCTGCACCCATATCTGCACCTCCTTCTTTTCCTAACATGCCTACCATGCATGTGAATGTTATGCCTGCACATAATTTGAATGCATAATTTGCTAATATACCATTTACATAAAATCCTTACTGTGCTGCATTTAGTATGCCTTAAATGCCATTCAGCATGCCTTACTGGAATAACATGTTTGCATAAAATATTCCCTTCCAAGTAAATCAGCCTGTGCATGATAATTTTGTAATGATGAATGGTTTCAAAGGTTTCACTCAAATGACTAAGGACGAATCTCTTATACCTAAGTCAAATGAGGAGAAGCCTAAGAAACCTAAGAAAAAGGCTAATAAAACAGGACCCAAGGAAACTTGGGTACCAAAATCAACTTGATTTGATTTTGTTGTGTGCAGGGAAACAGAAAGAATATTTGGTATTTGGATAGTGGGTGCTCAAGGAACATGACTCGAGATTCTACCCTGCTCACTAAGTTTAAGGAGAGAGCTGGCCCAAGTATCACTTTTGGAGATGACAACAAGGGTTATACTATGGGATATGGCTTGATTTCTAAAGACAATGTCATCTGTAACGTCTGAGAAATATTAAGTAATTATTTTTATCAATAAATAATTATAACGTAATTTTTATGTGAATTTTGGTGAATTATTTGATGATTGATATTAATATGTGGATGTTTATTTTTGATAAAATTAGGATATTTTAATTTTTAATTATCCATAATTAAATATAGATAATTTTGGTATTTTTCTGGTAATTTTTGGATTATTATATGATTTTATAAGAATTTATAGAATTATTAATTATTATTTTTACGTAAATATAAAAATTAATTTTTAGAATCAGAAATCGTCCCACTTCAACCGTTTTTGCATTTTTACAACCCAAAACTCTTCCGAAAACTCCTTCCTAACCTAATCTGATAATTCTGAACACTTTTAGTGTTTTGACTTTTTCGATCCGGGATACGGTTTGACCCGTATGAGTCTTGGCGTAAAATTTTCGATACGCAAATCATTTTATATATCGATAAAAATCCATATTCTTAAAAGGCAAGACATTATTACCTTATTTTTGTATAAAGTATTTTATAGGAAGCTTTGTTTTGATAATTATCCAAATTTGGTATTAAAATCGTATCGTCTCTTTATTACTTAGCGGCTAAGTAACCTATTTTCGGATCCGATATGTAAATATAATTATCGAATTATTAAATAAATAAAATATGTGATGGGTTTGTTAGTTGTGTGTTACCATTTTGTTAATTTTGGGTAATTGTTGGATACGAACCTTATTATTGAACTGTATGGTATTATTTTGTTTTTAAAATGATTTTATTGAATATTTATTCTCATAAATGCTAAAATTGTTTCTAAAATTATTTTTGTTGTTTTACAATTTTATTTATTATTTTTAGGAGTTTATAAAATTTAAAAATCAATATTTTATTCATTATTTATGTCTAAATGATTTTCTGATTTCATTTAATTGTAAAATCAGTATTTAATTCCGGAATGCTTCAAAAATCATGAAAATTTTATTTTATTTACTCTTGAATATTTCGAGAATTTTAAAATTATTCCAGAAATTTTCTGACTTTTATTTAATCGCACGTGTATTCGTTAACTCATATAATGCGGGTCTGATATGCGATCCCAAAAATGGTTTATAAATTTTTGAACATTTTATTTTATTAGTATTTAATTACCCCGAAAATTTTAAAGTTATTTTCATAAAATTTTCGGGTTATCTTTACCCGTAAATTGATTGTTAATACGTTAATTTTGGGTGTCAAATCAGGTTAGCAAACAGATAAAGACAACAGATTTTATCAATTCATTTCCTTTCCCTTTTATCCTCTGTTTTTTTCAACATCATCGACTGTCTCCCCTCTCCTCCCTCGACAGTCCTCTTCTCTCTCAATTCTCTCTCTCAACTCCCTATCTCTCTCTTAATCCTCTCTTCTCCTACGTCTGTCCATCGATTTCTTCTTATTCTTCCGTTTTGGGTAAGTTTCCCCTGTTCTCCCGCCGTGTTTTTCGGCCGCCGCCTCTGTATTCCGTCGCCGCCTGCCTTGCTTTCCCGGCGGGTATGGTGGCGCGTGTGCAACTGTGTTCGTGTGTGTGTATTTGTGCGTGTGTGTGTTTGTGCGTGTGTGTGTTTATGCATGTGTAGCTGTGTGTGTTTGTACTTGTGTGTGTAATCGTGTTTGTGTCTGTGTGTTTCGATAAGGAGTGCGTTGCCTGTGTTTGTTGCCACCTCTCAGACTTCCGAGAGGTGTGGCGGCTCCGGTAGCAGCGTGTAGGCGCGTGGGTTCTGCTTGTTGTGATTCGTGTTGCTGTTGTTCGAATTATTAATTCATTTTCGGTGAAAAATTTGAATGAAATATTCTGTGATATCTCGAATTTTAATTTTAGTTTTTGGATTATTCCGAAATTTTAATTGGTGAAATTTATTCGGACATCCGAATGTTTTCAGGCACCAATAAATTTTTCCGCTGTCCGCGATGAATTATACGAGCGGACGGTGGGCAATGATGATTTCTATCTGAGTCCTACGTTATTAATTAAATAAAAATATGAATAAAAATGTAAAATATAAGTAATAATAATAATTAACTAAATCGGAGTTTGGGATTTGTGGAATTGGTCGTGATTGGATTATTGTTGTGAATTTGACGTTGAATTGTTTCGACGGGTAGGCCGATAAACAAAGGAGACGCTGCCCGATTTTCGGGAAATTAATTCCGAAAATACGGGAACGTAACCTATAAATATCAGAGACGTCGATTGAAAGTAAATAATTATATCATATGAACCTAGTTGTGTGTTGTGACAAAAATATTTTATAATCAATTACCCTATTATTTTCAAACAACGAATATATGTACTTTCCGAAAATAAATACCGAACCGAGTTTTGAAGATGTGAAGCATAATTTCTATGTGTATTTCAATAATACATATAACTATGAGTTGGGTTATGAAATCGTATGGGTAGAATAGGATAATGGTGTTATGTTAAGCGAAACGATTTTTTGAATTAGGGTATTTTAACCCTGTAGGTCCTAGACGGAAAACCCGAGTATCGACATCGGACTAGGAACGATCTAGTGATTAGACGTCGAGATCAACGAAGTTCCAATTGAAGGGCCTGAATGTTGGGATTGTATCCTGAATGGGATAGTAGTTGAGGATAAAGCCGAACGTCCAAATCGAACCAAAGTCAACTAGTAATAGCGATTAAAGCTTATTGAGGCAAGTATTCCCGAACTTTCTTTTAAAATACAGCAATTATTTCTTCGTTCCTATTCTAAGTTCTGAATAATTAATTTTTTTATATTTCGCTGCAATTACTCTAATTATGCATTTTCTTTTCATTATTGTTCCTATAATTCGATTGCTCTCTTGAGTAAATACCCATTCTTTCGGGTTATTTGGGATGTTTTGAATTCAAAATGATTTGACATCAAAATACTCCACGGGCTAGATAATGATGTTGTATGGGATTAAGTTTTATTTAATCATAAGGACCTGGACATGACCGGTGCCTTGAGATGGGCCGTAAAGCCTGGGGACCCGACTGGGTCTATACAGGTAGGTATAGATCTGCACTGTATCCTGACTGATCAGCAAGATATAAGTGTGAACTAATGTCCAGTCTAATTTGTTGATGATCGCCATTAATGGCACTCTCTCTCGAAAGGTTCTATGATTCCAAAAACCGGACAAAACCCTGATTCGGGAAATGAATCTGGGAATCGCTTGTCACTTTTGGATTTATAACTAAGGGCTGATAACAGCCAAGGTTTAGTCGCTCAACTCCCTCGAATAAATAAAATTGTTTAAAACTGTTTAAAGATTTTGTCTGTGAATTTTCCTTTATTATTAATATTTGGAACTCAAAAATTATATACTTGCTGGGCATTTTTGGCTCACTCTTGCTTTGTAAACTCTTATTTCTTTCAGAAGCAGAGAAAGATAAAAGTGAATAGCTTTCGTTAGACATCAGAAGTTAGAGAGATCTCCGCTGCGAAAGGACGAAGATGTGAGAAAATAAGATACAGGCATTAGCATAAAGGTATTTAAACTTGTATTCTAGTCATTGTGAGTTGTAAAAGGTTAGATTCTTGTTTCATACCATAACCTGTAAACGATCCGGATCCAAGGGGTTAATTGAATATTCTTTTATTTTATGTAAAGATTGTTTAGTGACACCAAATCTTGACCCCGGATTTGGGTTGTTACATCATCATTGAGGAAGTTGCTCAGTGGATGGACTCAAGCATAATCTATTGAATATCAGCCAGCTTTGTGATAAGGGCAACTCAGTAACATTCAATTCTGAAGCCTGTGTTATGACCAAAAGAAGAACAATAAAGTGGTTCTCACTGGAGTGAGAAAATGAAATGTGTACCTAGCTGACTTCAACTCATCAAATGCAGAATCTGTCACTTGTCTCCTTAGAAAGGCAAATCAAGATTAAAGTTGGTTGTGGCACAAGAAGCTGTCCCATCTTAACTTCAAGACTATGAATGAACTAGTCAGGAAATATTTGGTAAGAGGTATTCCTCAAGTGGAATTCTCAAAGGATGGATTGTGTGATGCCTGTCAGAAAGGAAAACAGATCAAAACATCATTCAGAAAGAAGCTTGATTCAACAATTGAAAAACCTTTACAATTACTACACATGGACTTATTTGGACCAGTCAATATACTGTCCATCTCAAAGAAAAGATATTACCTAGTAATTGTGGATGATTTCTCAAAGTTTTCTTGGACATATTTTCTAAAATCCAAAGATGAAGCTAGTGAAATCATCATCACACATAAGGGAAGTTAATAATCATCCAAATTTCAAATTTAGAAGAATCAAGAGTGATAATGGAACTGAGTTCAAGAATTCTGTGATGAGATTGTTTTGTGAAGATAATGGGATCATGCATGAGTTTTCAGAAGCAAGAACCCCACAACATAATGGAGTGGTGGAAAGGAAGAACAGGTCTCTTATTGAAGTTGCAAGAACAATGCTAGAAGTATCAAGGTTACCAACATATTTTTGAGCAGAAGCTGTAAATACTGCATGCTACACTCAGAATATTTCTTTGGTTAATCAAACAAAATGCATGACACCCTACCAATTGTTCAAGAACAGGAAGCCAACATTAAACTTTCTTCATGTCTTTGTCTATGTCTATAAATGCTATATCTTAAGGAATCAAACTAATCAGCAAGGAAAGTTTGATGCCAAAGTAGATCAAGGCATTTTTGTTGGATATGCAGTTGGAAAAGCATACAGGGTCTATAATCTCAGAACCAACATTGTTATGGAATCTGTGCATGTTATGTTTGATGATAAAAAGATTGAAGGACTGCAAGATGGAGATTTCCATGAAAGCCTCAAATTTGATAATATTGAGATGATTGGTGATGATAGTGATGATGAGAGTGATCAAGAAATCATATCTAAGGATAATGCATAAAAATCTACAAATAGTGAATCACATAATTCAATATCCGTCGAAAGACCAAGTGCATCATCCGTTGAAAGACAATCTGCATCATCCGTCGAAAGGCAAAGAACAACATCCATTGATCCATCAATAGGAGTTAAAAGCCAATTCAGATTATAATAAAAAAGAACCCCAACTTCAAGTCAAAGATCCACGAACTCATGGGGAGTTTCTTCTAATCAAAACTCTGTCACACATCAAGACAACAATGAGGTCTCTTCATCTAGAACTAATCTACCACAACAGAGAAAATGGACTAGAGATCACCCATTTGAATTAACTATTGGTGATGCATCTTCAAGAGTGCAAACAAGGAAAGCAACTCAAGAAGAATTTTTATATAGCAGTTTTTTGTCACAAGAAGAGCCTAAAAAGGTAGAAAAAGCTCGGTTGGATCCTGATTGGGTTTTAGCTATGCAGGAGGAGCTAAAATAATTTGAAAGGAATAAAGTTTGGAAGATGGTATGCAAGCTCAAAGGAAAAAATCCTATTGACATAAAGTGGGTATTCAGAAACAAGATGGATGAAAATGGCATGGTAGTCAGGAACAAAGCTAGATTGGTTGCTAAGGGCTACTTTCAACAAGAAGGAATTGATTTTAATGAGCCATTTGCTCCTGTTGCAAGACTTGAATCCATCGAAATTTTTGCTAGCCTATGCAGCCCATACCAATTTCAAAGTCTATCAAATGGATGTTAAAATTGCCTTTCTGAATGGAGATTTGGAGGAGGAAGTATATGTCAGTCAGCCTCCTAGCTTTGAAGACCCCAACTTTCCAGAATATGTCTACTATCTTTTGAAAGTATTTAATGGACTGAAGCAAGCACCTAGAGCCTAGTATGACACTCTGTCAAAGTTTCTCTTAGAAAATCATTTAACAAGAGGTACTATTGATAAAAGTTTATTATTTAGAAATGTTAATGGCTCTAGTATACTTGTTCAAATTTATGTAGATGATATTATATTTGGCTCTACAGATGAAAAACTTTGCAAAAAGTTTGCCAAATTGATGCAAAGTAAATATGAAATGAGCATGATGGGAGAACTAACTTACTTTCTTGGTTTACAAGTTAAGTAAGTTAGTGATATAATTTTCATTAGTCAAACCAAATATATTTATGATCTTTTAAAGAAGTTCGACTTAATGGATTGCACATATGCAAAAACTCCCACGCCCACTGCAACTAAACTTGAATTAAACGCTACCGAAAAGTCTGTGGATATTTTAAGCTATAGGGCCATGGTTGGCTCACTTTTATATTTAAAAGCTAGTAGACCAGATATAATATTTGCTACTTGTCTTTATGCTAGATTTCAGGCTGATCCTAGAGAATCTCATTTAGTAGCTATTAAGAGAATTTTCAGATATCTCAAAAGAACACAAAAACTTGGCATTTGGTATCCTAGAGATTCTGGTTTTGATCTAACTGGCTATTCAGATGCAGATTATGCAGGTTGTACATTTGATAGAAAAAGTAGTACAGGAACATTTCAATTTTTAGAAAACAAGCTAGTATCCTGGTTCAGTAAAAAGCAAAATTTAGTCTCTACTTTTACAGCTGAGGCTGAATATATTGCTGATGGCAGTTGTTGTGTACAGATTTTATGGATGAAAAATCAACTGTTGGACTATGATCTATAGGTGAATAGGATTTTTATTTTTTATGATAACACAAATGCTATTGAAATTACTGAAAATCCAGTACAACATTCAAGGACCAAGAATATTGATATCAAGTACCACTTCAGTAGAGAGCATGTTATGAATGGTACCGTGGAATTTCATTTTGTTCCATATGAGAAGCAACTTGCAAACATCTTTACCAAGCCACTTGCTAAATCCACCTTTACCAGGTTGGTAAGTGAACTATGTATACTTAATTAATCTTAATTTGGTTTGATGTCTAAGCAATTTAAAATGCAGCCAAAATAATATTTGATATTTCCTGTCGAAAGATGAAAGTTTGGCTAAGTCAGAATTTACATCTCGACGGATGTTCATTATCCGTTGAAAATGAATATCCGTTGAATTCTATCATCCGTTGAAGTATCAAACATCACTCTGGGTACTTTTCTCTTATCCGTTGAATTGCTCTCAATCTTAGCCGTTAATTCTAGGCATTATCCGTTGAATTTATGTCACAGCCCCAAATTACACTTAACAATATAAATGACTTAATAATAAAATAATATTACAAAAGGCTGTTTACAGACAATATCCAGGATCGCTAGGTTTAGTGTTTGAAGAACAGTCCAACCCTACAAACTAATACAACTTCATAACTACCGGTCCTCACAATAGACTTTCAGCTACCTACCTGAGCTCTCAAATAAGCCTCAGCATTTCCAGTGGACTTACGAGCGGTCTGCTTGAATCTAACCATAGCTGCTAGCTGTAATATCAGGGTGAAAGCAAGTAGTGAGCTAAATGCTCAGCAAGTGCTAAAAAATATGATACAAAATATGAATCAAGATACATATGAAAGAGTGACAATGTGAAGATTGAGCTAATAGCAATAAGAGATGAACTTTTGGGTGATGGCATCATTTGTTTGTAACAAAACATTTCCAAAATCATTTCTTAATCCAAAAACCATTTTATGACGCTACGGATTACAGCCGGTGATCAGCCGCGAAGTAATCCCGAACCTCGCTGGGTTCTAAAACATTAATGGGATCCCTAGGCAACTTTTAAGCCTACAATTTAAGTGTGGAAAGGACTCGCGTCTCAGTCCAGATCCACTATCTAAAGAAAACATTTGTCCCCCTTTGGGACTGAAAACCCAACTTTTTAATCATTTTAAAAACTGATGCCGATTGATAATAAATTTCTTAAACAGTAACATCTTCACTATTCTCAAGAAAACATTTATTGTCCCTTTGACAATTTGGCTTTTAAAAACTTTACAGTTTGATAAAAATTTGATGCCAGAAATAATATCATTTTAAAAGCTCTTTAGGCATGAAAGGATTGAGTACTTCTTTAAGGAATTCTAAGCCAAACTCAACAACAGTTGTACTAAGTCAAGGTTTATTGCCAGAAGAATTGAACTATCAAGGTGAGGAAATCAATTCAGGGTTCAATGCAAAGGAACAATTTACTGATTTAAAGGAATAATCAGGGTTGAGTAACAATAGTTTAACATAGGGAAATTCTAATGATTATAAGTAAGGGTATCAATCATTCCAATTCCGAAGGATTTCAAATAATAGGGTTATGATCAAAAATCAAAGGATTAAGATTACGAGATTCTTATTGATAGAAGAACAATCTTCTCACTAGAGGTTATTAAAGATGAATATCAATGGTTTAACAATCAAGGAAGAAAGTATTGTAAAAGAGTTCGAATCAATAAACCATAAAGGTAGGAATCTCAACTAGGGTTACAATCATAGGGTATCAAAGAAATTTCAATGTTCGAGTATCATAGTAAGGGGCAATAGGAAAGTGTACAAATGAATCGTTATCTCAGGGTTTAATGAAGGGAAATGATAAACAATCGAAAATGGTGATATGATTCGAAGGGATTAACTTTCTCAAGTTCGCAAGCAAATTCGATAATGTATAATCAATAAGGATATTTAAAGACTAAGTCAAGGGGAATACAACAAGGTATATGAATGATTATTAAAGGTGCGAAATGCTTCTGAATGAGTTTGGGGTGATCAAGGTATACCAATTATACCAACTCAAATCAAGCTCGGGTACTTATAACAATGGGCAATATCAAATTCAAGCAAGCTATCATGGTTCCAATAAGTATCTCAGGGTACTTGCATAACATATAATTAACAAAAGGAGTATACTTGCATAATATCAATTCAACAAGGGAAAACACTCGCATATTATCATTACGAAGGAAGAGTACACTTGCACAATATAATGTTTACAAGGGAAGGACACTTGCCTTGAGAGGTTTGACTACACACGACTTGTCTTGGGAGTGACGGGAGCACTACTCGACCTTGACGGCAAGCTTCCTATCTTCACTTGATCCTACAAAATAATAAGAATCCCTCATTACTACGGACTCTTATGACACCAAACAACCCTAACACCAAATGCACAAATTGACTCCAAGTAATGCTTGGTGTCTTATATTGCGTAAAACACTAAGTTAACACACAACACCATGCACATATACATATAGTAGCACCTTGGAGCACATAACACATATAGGTATACTCATACTATTATTTAGACTTGGTGCTTTATTCGGGACTTGAATGATCTCACTCTCAAATCTCCACAATTCCACTTGCGAGACACTACTAAACTAGTCTCGACTCTTGAAGGGCCTACACTTGGTGGTTCCAATTCTCTTAGCCAAAACCTTGGCCTAACACTATACTGACCTATATCTAAATGTAAACACTAGGGCTCACTCATGCCTCACTCAAAGGGTCCATAAAACTAAACGCTAAAAGAAAGCGTTCTCACTTGCATACTTATGGCGACACCTTAGGCAACTCTCAGTTTTTAACACCACTAAAGCTCGAATATTCCTAACCAAAATTGACCTACTGGATTCTTAAGTCTATAAGCTAACTTGTGCACTTTGAATGACACTAAGGGCCTTCCTAGATTTTCTTGGGCCTAAGCTCAAAGTTGACACAACTCTAAATGAGTGTCCTGAAAACTGCCCTGTTTTGGACTAACTTAAACTCATTGGTTCTAACTCTAAACCTCCATGGTTCGACTTCAAACTCTTCCTTAAACTCCCTAGTATCAGTAGTAATCAATTCCTAATGAGGGCTTACTCTTAATCCAACTTTTTGATCTCCAAAACGTACTAAACTCAATCTGTCCCCTGTTCTGGCAGAATCTAAGTTTTGGTGTGTGCACCTCACTAAATGGTTGGGTTTCTCTAATTAATGGCTTCTGGACTCAACTACAACCCAAGTACTAACTCCCCGTGGCTTGGGCCTAACAATTCCTAAGAAATGCCCATTCAAAATCAACACACAACTCACATGCAAATCTGGAAAAATTTCAGGATTCTATCCTAGCCTTTCCAACTTAACTCCCACTTCAAAACCACGAATTAAATCTCAACCAAGGCAAATTTACTTCTATAAGACTTTAAACTAAGGCCTCAACCAATATTGGAGATCATTCATGCCCTATAACACCAACATGCAAACTAAAACTTAACATGCAACTCACAATGATCACAAAAACAAGTTCGACTAAATAATGGGATTATTAGCTCATAAATTCCACTTAAAATACTAAACTATTTCAAGGGATCATGCATACTATATTTTAAAAACTAAGATCAAGAATGATATCAAGGAAATAATTCGTTTTTAGCCCATATAGGTCGAATTTAATCACAAACCAAACATGCATGTATATTTTCGAAAAAGAGAGCATATATAACTTGATCATTCTTGAAAATAATGCCCTATCTCTAACATGCAAAGTAAAACATGGCATTACAACTAGAGATCAGTAGCATGCAAGTGTTTAAAGGAGTTTTAATCAAGGAAACACTTAGTTTATGCACATAAAAAGTATATCTCATGGAGAACTCTTTAATCCACATGAATTAAAGAGTTTCTCCTTGGAGATCACATAAAAACAAGACATGCAAGCATTAAACTTCATCTCCTAAGCATGGAACTTCTTGGAAAGTGTATTATATATTAATGAGTAGTGAAATTATACTAGAATGGCAAGGATTTATTGAAGAAAAATTGAAGGGGTTGGGGGAAGGGGTTTAGCCGAGAGGGAAGAGAAGAGAGGGAGGAGAGAGTGAGGTGAGGGTGGAAGTGTGGAGTGAAAAATGAAATGATCATGACAACTTGTGCTTGTTTTGTGGTTTTGATTTGATTAAATGTGAGTGGAGTTCAGAATTTACAAGAGTGCCCTTCTCCCAAAGCTAAGCCAAAAATGCATGTAAGGTTAGTTTGGTCTTTTGGTGGATAAAAGAGAGTTAGTGGGATATGAATTGTCTTTTTAGCCCTTTAAGTTGAATGGGAGGGTATTTGCATGCATGGGTATTCATGTAAATTGCTAATTACTAAACTACTAATTTCAAAGATTTATTTTTTATAAAATAAAATAAAATTTCGAAAATTATAAAAGTTGTACCATAAAATAACTCGATTTTTTTAGAAATTTTATGAGATCACTTTTGTGATTTGTGAATGAAATGATTTTAAAAAAAAATAATTTCCCCAAGGTAAAGAATATTCTCTATAAATCAATAATAAGAGAAATTAATAAAACTCTCGCTTTGAAAAATTCATATTTTAAATAAAGTAATTCATAATGCAGCAAAGTCCATTCACACAAATATACAATCAATAAATATATTTATTGTCGACTCTAATATTATACAGAGTTCGCAAATAATATTACACAAAATACCAGTTGTAACATTCTCTCCCCCTTAAAGGATTCTGTCCTCAGAATCTAAGAGAACAGATGAGGATACCGGGAACGCAAATCAGACTCGAACTCCTAAGTTGACTCTTCGACCTTGAGGTTCCTCCAAAGTACTTTTACTAACTTTACCGACTTATTTCTAAGACTCTTTGCTTGCCAGTCGAGTATTTTGACAGGTTGCTCCTCATACGACAAGTCTGCCTGAATTTCTATAGGCTCATACTCTATTACAAGATTGACATCCGGGTTATACTTTTTTTTTTTCTTTTTTTTTTTTGACAAAAACACATAAAAGACATTATAAACATGCTGATACTGCGGAGGCAGCACTAACTCGTAAGCCACTTTCCTCGGTTAAAAAAAATCTCAACAGGACCTATATATCTAGGTGTTAATTTGCCTTTCTTTCCAAATCTAGTCAACCCTTTCCACGGTGACACGTTTAACAATACAGATTCGCCGACTAGAAAACTCACATCCTTTCGAGCAGGATCTGCGTACTTCCTTTGCCTGTCTTGAGAAGCAAGCAATCTTTTCTGGATCAGTTTGACTGTCTCCCTCATCTGTTGGACCAGTTCGGGACCTAGAATCTCTCCTTCTCCAACTTCATCCCAATTCGTTGGCGATCACTTTATTTTATACAACGCTTCGTACGGTGGTATGCCAATGCTTGAGTGATAGCTGTTGTTGTAGGAGAACTCTACCAATGGTAAATGTTCATCCCAACTTCCCATAAAATCAATAACGCAACTTCGTAACATGTCTTCAATTGTTTAAATGGTCCTCTCGCTTTGACCATCAGTCTGCGGATGATACGCCAAGCTCCTATTTAGCTTGGTGCCAAGATTCTCTTGAAACTGTTTCCAAAATCTTGAGTTGAATCGCGGATCTCGATCCGAAACTATCGATACTGGAACGCCGTGACGTAACACAATCTCATGCACGTACATATGCACCAATCTATCGAATGAAGTCCTTTCATTGATCGGCAGAAAATACACTGACTTGGTAAGGCGATCAACAATAACTCAAATGGTGTCGTGTCCAGATTTCGTCCGAGGTAATCCCACTATAAAATTTATAGCAATATTTTCTCGTTTCCATTCTGGGATCTTCAATGGCTGAATTAACCCGCTTTGTCTTTGGTGTTCCGCTTTAACCCGTCGATACGTATAATATTTCGCAACCCAATCCACAATTTCTCTTTTCATGTTCAGCTACCAAAACTTCTTTTTCAAATCTTCATACACCTTAGTGCCTCCTGGATGAATTGAAAGTCTCAAATTGTGAGCTTTCTGCAGTATTTCATTATTTTCAGTTCAACTACTTGAGGAATCCAAATCCTTGATGAAAATTTTAATATCCCTTGCTCATCTTTTTGCGTACATAACTCTTCTCCGGTCATTCGATTATTCTCTTGATATCAATATTCATTTTGATGTCATATCAAATTAGATATCAATATGAACTTTGATGCTCACCACATCCCATATTGAAGTCAACATCAGTCATCTATATTAATACCACCTTTGATATTTAACAACAAACTAAATATCAACATCAAGTAAAAACTGAATCAGACTGTATTTTATTCAAACAACTCCTTTGGTAATGCCATCAAATTTAATCTTTCCTTTGTGCTGAGCGCGTCGGCTACTACATTCGCCTTTCCTGTGTGATAATGTATCGAACAATCGTATTCCTTTATAAGCTCCAACCATCTCCTTTGCCTCATGTTGAGCTCCTTCTGAATGAATATATACTTCAAGATCCTATGATCCGTGTATATTTTACACTTCTCTCCATACAGGTAGTGCCTCCATATCTTGAACGCAATTACTATAGCTGCTAACTCCAAATCATGAGTAGGATATTTCAATTTATGGGGTTTAATCTGTCTGGATGCATATAAAATCACCTTGTTAGCACACAACCCAAACCCTTATGTGAATTGTCGCTATAAATAACGAATTCTCCTTTGTCATCCGGTAATACCAATATCGGGGTGATAACCAACCTTTGCTTCAATTCTTGGAAACACTCTTCACAATCCTTATACCATTCAAACTTGTGGTTCTTCCTTATTAGCTTAGTCAGTGGCGTAGCAATCTTTGAGAAATCTTTTATGAATCTTCTGTAATACCCGACTAATCCTAGAAAACTTCTTACTTCTGTGGGAGTCTTGGGTCTCTCCCAACTCATTACTGCTTCGATCTTTCTAGGGTCCATTCTAATTCCTTCACTTCCAATTATAAGCCCTAAAAATTGAACTTCTTGCAACCAAAACCCGCACTTTGAAAATTTGACATACAGCTTCTCTTGTCTAAGAATCTCCAAAGCTATCCATAAATGTTGCTCATGCTCCTCTTCTGACTTTGAATATATCAAAATGTCTTCGATGAAGACCACGACGAACTTATCCAAATATCTCTTGAAAACTTTATTCATTAAATCCATGAAAGCTGCTGGGGCATTTATTAACCCAAATGGCATTACTAAAAACTCATAATGTTCATACCTTGTCCTGAATGCTGTCTTCGGAATATCTTCTAGCTTGATCTTCGACTGATGGTATCCTGACCTTAAATCAATCTTAGAGAAACACTTAGCTCCTTTTAATTGATCGAATAGATCATCTATCCTTGGTAGCGGATATATGTTCTTAATCGTAAATTTGTTTAACTCGCGATAGTCTATACAAGTCTCATACTCCCATCCTTTTTCTTTATAAACAGAACTGGTGCTCCCCATGGCGATACACTGGACCTTATATTTATCCAAAAGTTCTTGCAATTGACTTGCTAACTCCTTCATCTATGCTGGGGCCATTTTATACGGTGCCTTAGAAACTGGTTCTGCTCCTGGAGCAAGATTAATCTCAAACTCAATTTTTCGATTGGCGGTAATCCTGGAAACTCTTCTAGAAACACGTTCGGAAACTCTCTCACCACTGGAATCGCTTCTATACTAGGAACTTCCTTCTCCGAATCCACTACATAAGCTAGGAATACCTCGCAACCTTTCCTAAGCAAATTGTTAGCCTGAACAGCTGTCAGAAACAATTATTCTTGCTTTTGTCCTTTAAACACCACTTTCATTCCATTCTTTGACCTTAAACAAACTCTTTTAGACTTATAATCTATCTGAGCACTATACTCATTTGCCAAATGTCCTTTCTTATTGCACCGATAACAAGTCATGTTGACCTTATTATAAACTCCCAGATGCTTCTTCCCACAGTGCTTGCATTCAACCCTTGGCTGCCTATTCTCACTTGCTGGTCCTTGATTCTATTGGAAATTTCCTTTGTTATTCTGCTTCTTACTCACTTCTCCTTTTTTTCTGTGAGTTCCACCCCTTCTGGAATCCAATCCTCTTCATATTCTTGTCTATCTGACCTCCTGATTCCGTCCTTTCTCCTTGAAATACCTTCTCTTTTTTTATCTCTTTCCTTCCTAGACTGCACTCAATTACTTTTAATCAAAGCCGCCTTCTGAACTACTCCTGCATAAGTATCGATTTCAAACATCGACACTCTATCCCGAATCCAATATTCAAGCCCTTGCTGAAACCTTTGGGCTTTCTCTTCTTCAGTTCCTACATACTTGGCCACAAACCTTGATAATTCTTTGAACTTCTTCTCATACTCCAAGACTGACATATTCCCTTGCTTCAATTCCAAAAACTTCACTTCCATCTGCTTCTGAATATACTTGGGATAATACTTCTCCAAGAATAGATCCTAAAATCTTGCCCAAGTAACTAGCTGAACTGCTTCCATGGCCTTCACAGAATCCCACCAATAGATCACTTCTCCCTTCAGAAAATACGTAACATAGACAGTCTTCTGCTCTTCCTCTAACCTAACCAATTCTAAAGATCTCTCCATTTCTCTTATCCAGGTGTTGGCTACAACTGGGTCAGTGGTATCATGAAAAGCTGAAGGGTTCACACTTTGAAAAGCTTTTAAAGTTACTATTGGCTGAGGAGGTACTGGTAGATCTGGTTGATGTTGGTGTTGTTCATGATTCTCTGGGTTTCAAAATTGTTGTTGTTGGGATTCTTGTTGAGCAGTTTGTTGTTGTTGAGCAAGTGTATGGGTTTGCTATTGCAAAGTTTCCAATATTCGAAGGATATCAGGGTCGGTAGAGGTACTAGTTTGCCTCGTCTTTTTGGGTGGCATGATTCTGAAATAAAACGGTTTAACAAAACAGTTGTAAATATAACATTTTTTTTCATGTTAAGGGGGTTTACAAGTTAAGGTTCTCACATGCAATTCAGATTTTTGGTTATTAGCAATAAAGGTGATAGACAATTCTAGATATGTAAACGAAAGTGAAATTGAAACGAAATAGCAAGGCATTAATCATCAAAGCAAAATCGGCGTACAACACAATAATTAAGGTTCAAATAAAATACAACGATATCAAAGTTCAACAAGGAAATAGGGAAACTATATAGTTCAAGAGTTTAAAAACTAGGATGATAGCCAACTGGAAAAGAAATTAGGAAATCTAGCTCCTAATCGACCTAATCTTCTGCTTCCTGAGTCTCCTCGCTATTGTCACGAGCCTTTGGAATCTCGATCCACTCCTGCTTCTGAAGTACCTTCACTATGTCCTGAAGCTCATTTGTCACTAGCTGGATGGTATGCTGGCTACTGCGATCGCGGTGCGCTGGTATCTCGTTGAGCTTATTGTTGATGAGCGGCAACAAGGACTCAGGTCTCATGATCAACTACGTCTTAGGTTCATTCTTAGGTCGAGTATCATCCTCAAAAGCTACATCGAGTCGCTCCAACAATCGATCATACTTCCCCTGAAGCCTATTGAACTGAAGCCTCGAATCAGCGTACATAGAGAAAGAGATAGTGTCGGATGGCACTGAAGATGAAGACGAATGCATCCTTTGCTGAGATATAACGAAGGGAAATATTGGCTATTTACCCGAATAATATCTACTTACTCTCTCGCGCTTCCTATATTTATATTCTACACCTTATAGCCTATTTGGACTGTTTTCAGGGACTCTAAACCATAGCTCTGATACCAAGACCTGTCACAGCCCCAAATTACACTTAACAATATAAATGACTTAATAATAAAATAATATTACAAAAGGCTGTTTACAGACAATATCCAGGATCGCTAGGTTTAGTGTTTGAAGAACAGTCCAACCCTACAAACTAATACAACTTCATAACTACCGGTCCTCACAATAGACTTTCAGCTACCTACCTGAGCTCTCAAATAAGCCTCAGCATTTCCAGTGGACTTACGAGCGGTCTGCTTGAATCTAACCATAGCTGCTAGCTGTAATATCAGGGTGAAAGCAAGTAGTGAGCTAAATGCTCAGCAAGTGCTAAAAAATATGATACAAAATATGAATCAAGATACATATGAAAGAGTGACAATGTGAAGATTGAGCTAATAGCAATAAGAGATGAACTTTTGGGTGATGGCATCATTTGTTTGTAACAAAACATTTCCAAAATCATTTCTTAATCCAAAAACCATTTTATGACGCTACGGATTACAGCCGGTGATCAGCCGCGAAGTAATCCCGAACCTCGCTGGGTTCTAAAACATTAATGGGATCCCTAGGCAACTTTTAAGCCTACAATTTAAGTGTGGAAAGGACTCGCGTCTCAGTCCAGATCCACTATCTAAAGAAAACATTTGTCCCCCTTTGGGACTGAAAACCCAACTTTTTAATCATTTTAAAAACTGATGCCGATTGATAATAAATTTCTTAAACAGTAACATCTTCACTATTCTCAAGAAAACATTTATTGTCCCTTTGACAATTTGGCTTTTAAAAACTTTACAGTTTGATAAAAATTTGATGCCAGAAATAATATCATTTTAAAAGCTCTTTAGGCATGAAAGGATTGAGTACTTCTTTAAGGAATTCTAAGCCAAACTCAACAACAGTTGTACTAAGTCAAGGTTTATTGCCAGAAGAATTGAACTATCAAGGTGAGGAAATCAATTCAGGGTTCAATGCAAAGGAACAATTTACTGATTTAAAGGAATAATCAGGGTTGAGTAACAATAGTTTAACATAGGGAAATTCTAATGATTATAAGTAAGGGTATCAATCATTCCAATTCCGAAGGATTTCAAATAATAGGGTTATGATCAAAAATCAAAGGATTAAGATTACGAGATTCTTATTGATAGAAGAACAATCTTCTCACTAGAGGTTATTAAAGATGAATATCAATGGTTTAACAATCAAGGAAGAAAGTATTGTAAAAGAGTTCGAATCAATAAACCATAAAGGTAGGAATCTCAACTAGGGTTACAATCATAGGGTATCAAAGAAATTTCAATGTTCGAGTATCATAGTAAGGGGCAATAGGAAAGTGTACAAATGAATCGTTATCTCAGGGTTTAATGAAGGGAAATGATAAACAATCGAAAATGGTGATATGATTCGAAGGGATTAACTTTCTCAAGTTCGCAAGCAAATTCGATAATGTATAATCAATAAGGATATTTAAAGACTAAGTCAAGGGGAATACAACAAGGTATATGAATGATTATTAAAGGTGCGAAATGCTTCTGAATGAGTTTGGGGTGATCAAGGTATACCAATTATACCAACTCAAATCAAGCTCGGGTACTTATAACAATGGGCAATATCAAATTCAAGCAAGCTATCATGGTTCCAATAAGTATCTCAGGGTACTTGCATAACATATAATTAACAAAAGGAGTATACTTGCATAATATCAATTCAACAAGGGAAAACACTCGCATATTATCATTACGAAGGAAGAGTACACTTGCACAATATAATGTTTACAAGGGAAGGACACTTGCCTTGAGAGGTTTGACTACACACGACTTGTCTTGGGAGTGACGGGAGCACTACTCGACCTTGACGGCAAGCTTCCTATCTTCACTTGATCCTACAAAATAATAAGAATCCCTCATTACTACGGACTCTTATGACACCAAACAACCCTAACACCAAATGCACAAATTGACTCCAAGTAATGCTTGGTGTCTTATATTGCGTAAAACACTAAGTTAACACACAACACCATGCACATATACATATAGTAGCACCTTGGAGCACATAACACATATAGGTATACTCATACTATTATTTAGACTTGGTGCTTTATTCGGGACTTGAATGATCTCACTCTCAAATCTCCACAATTCCACTTGCGAGACACTACTAAACTAGTCTCGACTCTTGAAGGGCCTACACTTGGTGGTTCCAATTCTCTTAGCCAAAACCTTGGCCTAACACTATACTGACCTATATCTAAATGTAAACACTAGGGCTCACTCATGCCTCACTCAAAGGGTCCATAAAACTAAACGCTAAAAGAAAGCGTTCTCACTTGCATACTTATGGCGACACCTTAGGCAACTCTCAGTTTTTAACACCACTAAAGCTCGAATATTCCTAACCAAAATTGACCTACTGGATTCTTAAGTCTATAAGCTAACTTGTGCACTTTGAATGACACTAAGGGCCTTCCTAGATTTTCTTGGGCCTAAGCTCAAAGTTGACACAACTCTAAATGAGTGTCCTGAAAACTGCCCTGTTTTGGACTAACTTAAACTCATTGGTTCTAACTCTAAACCTCCATGGTTCGACTTCAAACTCTTCCTTAAACTCCCTAGTATCAGTAGTAATCAATTCCTAATGAGGGCTTACTCTTAATCCAACTTTTTGATCTCCAAAACGTACTAAACTCAATCTGTCCCCTGTTCTGGCAGAATCTAAGTTTTGGTGTGTGCACCTCACTAAATGGTTGGGTTTCTCTAATTAATGGCTTCTGGACTCAACTACAACCCAAGTACTAACTCCCCGTGGCTTGGGCCTAACAATTCCTAAGAAATGCCCATTCAAAATCAACACACAACTCACATGCAAATCTGGAAAAATTTCAGGATTCTATCCTAGCCTTTCCAACTTAACTCCCACTTCAAAACCACGAATTAAATCTCAACCAAGGCAAATTTACTTCTATAAGACTTTAAACTAAGGCCTCAACCAATATTGGAGATCATTCATGCCCTATAACACCAACATGCAAACTAAAACTTAACATGCAACTCACAATGATCACAAAAACAAGTTCGACTAAATAATGGGATTATTAGCTCATAAATTCCACTTAAAATACTAAACTATTTCAAGGGATCATGCATACTATATTTTAAAAACTAAGATCAAGAATGATATCAAGGAAATAATTCGTTTTTAGCCCATATAGGTCGAATTTAATCACAAACCAAACATGCATGTATATTTTCGAAAAAGAGAGCATATATAACTTGATCATTCTTGAAAATAATGCCCTATCTCTAACATGCAAAGTAAAACATGGCATTACAACTAGAGATCAGTAGCATGCAAGTGTTTAAAGGAGTTTTAATCAAGGAAACACTTAGTTTATGCACATAAAAAGTATATCTCATGGAGAACTCTTTAATCCACATGAATTAAAGAGTTTCTCCTTGGAGATCACATAAAAACAAGACATGCAAGCATTAAACTTCATCTCCTAAGCATGGAACTTCTTGGAAAGTGTATTATATATTAATGAGTAGTGAAATTATACTAGAATGGCAAGGATTTATTGAAGAAAAATTGAAGGGGTTGGGGGAAGGGGTTTAGCCGAGAGGGAAGAGAAGAGAGGGAGGAGAGAGTGAGGTGAGGGTGGAAGTGTGGAGTGAAAAATGAAATGATCATGACAACTTGTGCTTGTTTTGTGGTTTTGATTTGATTAAATGTGAGTGGAGTTCAGAATTTACAAGAGTGCCCTTCTCCCAAAGCTAAGCCAAAAATGCATGTAAGGTTAGTTTGGTCTTTTGGTGGATAAAAGAGAGTTAGTGGGATATGAATTGTCTTTTTAGCCCTTTAAGTTGAATGGGAGGGTATTTGCATGCATGGGTATTCATGTAAATTGCTAATTACTAAACTACTAATTTCAAAGATTTATTTTTTATAAAATAAAATAAAATTTCGAAAATTATAAAAGTTGTACCATAAAATAACTCGATTTTTTTAGAAATTTTATGAGATCACTTTTGTGATTTGTGAATGAAATGATTTTAAAAAAAAATAATTTCCCCAAGGTAAAGAATATTCTCTATAAATCAATAATAAGAGAAATTAATAAAACTCTCGCTTTGAAAAATTCATATTTTAAATAAAGTAATTCATAATGCAGCAAAGTCCATTCACACAAATATACAATCAATAAATATATTTATTGTCGACTCTAATATTATACAGAGTTCGCAAATAATATTACACAAAATACCAGTTGTAACAATTTACTTACAGCCTGTAAGTATATTTTGAAGGATAATCATTAGAATTTTGACAGTTTTCTTTACTTTTAAATGACTATTTTGGGCAAATTTAATTGGTTACTTTATTTTTGCTTTTAATTTTTAACCGATTATTTTTGAGAAAGTATAAAAGCCTATTTCATTTTCATTTCTACTTTTATCTTTCCCAAACAATTTCTCTAACTCTCTTCATCTCCAAAGTAAAAACCCCTTTTCTGCAACTACTTTCAATCACAACAATGGAACCTGTAGTCAAAATCATGTCTCAAAATGGGTATGTCTATAAAAAGAACAACTTCGTAGCTTTGGTGAACAAGCAAATTCATGCATTTAAAGACTATCACAAATTGATGGACTTTATTCGAAGCTGCAAACTGAGTTATGCAATGCTTGAGTCTCCAATCATCTACTGTGAGGTTGTTGAGGAGGTTTGGACTACGACTGTGTTCAACTCTAAGGAAAAAACCATTACCTTCTCTCTCAAAGGTAAGAAACACTGCATAAACTATGATGCTATTGAAAAATGCTTTAAATTGCCTAAAAATAACACTATTGCTCCACACACAGACACTGATGTAAGTAACATGCTTATCTCTATGGGTTATGCTCTTACTGCCTCCAAGTTAGGTGAGGTTAGGAGTTTAGGCTTTAGGAAATAATGGAGCTTTCTATGTGATTCTTTTATTAAGGCATTTTCTGGTAAAGTTAGCAATTTTGATGTGGTAACTTATTCACTTGTTAAGATGCTTTACATGCTTCTTAGTGATAAGTATTTTAATTTCAGCACCTCTGTGATGTATGAATCAGGAAGTAAATTAGGGGATATAAAGAAGAGGTCTAAGAACATCTATTATGCTAGATTCTTTATGATGATAGCTAATTTTGTTTATGAGAATCTCTCAATTGAGAACCCAACAAACAAGTTAGATTGTTGGGTCCAAGAGAGAAGGGTTATTGCTGATATTAACAGGGCCAATCACCATAAGGAGGTTCCCTTAATCTACATGCCGATTATGGAGCAGCCTCAGGTAAGTGAGGTAAACACTTCTTCCCCTGCTACTTCTCTATCATAAATTTCTTTACCATCAACTGTGGCCATGGCACCTCTCACAGTGACCAAACAGGTGCCTACCCAAGCCACAAAATCAAGAATTTCCAAATCCAAGTCAAAGAAAACCCACTTTAGTTCCTCTTAAAAAAACTAGTTTTAAAATCCACTAAAAACCAAGAGGGGAGTGTGGAGGGAAATGAGCCTGGTGAGGGACAGGGTGAGCATAAAAGAAACCCTGAGAATAAGGATGGAGAGGTGTGTGTTACAAAGCCTAGCCACACTACGGTTTCTCAACAAACTATAGTGCTTAATAAGGATATAAGCTCATTACTAGTTTCATCCTCCCAAAAGGATGTCACTATTGAAACAAGCTCTCAACCAAGAGCACAGGCCAAGAGGGTTAGGGACACAGACTCACCCCAAACTTACACAAGAAAGAAGAAATCCAAAATACTTGGGGATACACCGGGTGCACACACTGTGCAAACTACAGTCAAAAACTCAGTTACAGCACCTTCTCAAAGTCAGGTTGATGTGGCTCCTATAAATGTGGAGTCACAACCAAAATCTTTAATAATAGAAGCACCTCACATAGAAAACTCACCCACAAATTCTTTGGATGTGGATATGATACACAATCAATTCCTGATTCTCCATCTTTAACTCTCATACAAAGCCAAAATTTACAGCAAGTGAGCATCATCTTTTAGATGATTTGTTGGCTCACTTGCCTTTTCTTTCTGATTCTACTGAGAAACCTGTGCCAAATCTCAAATCAATCACCACAGATTCTATAGTAGTTTCCACTCCAAACTATGTTATTACTACTATCTCGACGGATATTGTTCATCCGTTGACTAGTGATTGTATCTCGATGGATGTGCTTAACAGCAGTCATCCGTTGAAACTCTCAACTACAACCTCAACGGATGTTTCTCATCCGTTGACTATCACTGCACCACTTGAAATCTCAACTATTGTTACAAGTGCAGATGATTTAGTAGTTGTAAAATCACTCATAGGATTGAGGGAAGGGAGTGAACAGAGTGAGAGGCTGAGTTGCTTTCAGGCAAAAGAAGAGGAAAATAGTGATATTATGCAAGCTATTTCTTCCAGCTTGGCAAAAGTGAGTGAGTGGAGTCCCACCTTAGTAGGTGAAGGTGAGGGTGGGAAGCCAAGGGGAGCCCTTGATGCAAGAAAATAGAGAAAATGAGAGAAAAGCAAGTTCTGAAGAATGGGAATAGGCCATTGTAAGTGAGTTAAGGGATGTTAATGAGGCTGAAAAAAAACAACTATTTAAGCATGAATATCAAGCTAACTTAGAATCTGTTGCTTATGAAGTTGAGGCATTTATTCACCATGTTCCAGCGTATCAAGTTTTGGCTGGACATGACAATGTGGCTACTGAGAGAATTCTCAATTTGGTGCACACAACTGCTTCCATGCAAAGGGCCAAGGATGTAATCACTGCCATGCCCTCCACAGCTGGTGATGATTTTGAATATCCAACTGTGTTAGGTCACACAACACTGTAGAAGGGGGTTGAATACAGTGTAGAGTATAATCAAATCGATTTAAAGCACATGTAATGGAAAACAGATGTATTCGATATAATAAACTCTGTTATAATGGAACTGTTCTCTCTCAGTGATGAACAAATATCACGAGAGCTGCTAGGTTATAATATATGATCTTCTCGATGATCGTAACTCTTATAGAGTAAACCTATGTTTGTGTTTATATAGACACACAGTTACAAGATAACTTCTAGTTGATATGGAATATAATTCTGTCTCCTAAAATATATTAACCAGATATCTTATATAATTCTTTTAGTCCTCTAACTCTTTCCATGCATATCTTCTTCTTGTATTAGTCTCGATCTTCTTTCCTGTGAATCAGCTTCCTTCCTTAACTGTTAGTCCTCCAGTACTTAAGTTCTAATATCCATCTTCTGATATTATCTTCTGATAATCTAAATCCTGATATCCTTAAGTCCTGACTTCCAGTAAGTTCTGATTCCAGTAAGTACTGATATTTCCTGTTAGTTAAGTTCTGAAAACTAAACATGAAACATATTAGACATGACATCTCAAATATATCCAATAATCTCCCCCAACTTGTAAATTATGCAAGAATGTATAAGTTAATAAATTTGATGATGTCAAAAACATTTAAGTTCAAATGTAATAAGAGTTTAATAAGAATATTAATTAGAACTTACAAAACATCCAACTTTACTAACATCACTGAATCAATCTGAATCCATAATGATTCTTAACAAAATCATTTATCAGATTATCTTCAGCTTTCTTCAGAACTTCAGCTAACTGTACTTTGACCTGCATCAGTTCTTCTTCCTTACTATTACCAATTTGATAAATGGCTGTTCTGAGAGCTTGAATGGATGTTCTTTCAAGTCCATCACCAAGTCTGATAACCTTAGGATGTGAAGAGTTTTCATTATAACATAAGCATCTTCCTTTCAGAGTAACTTTCACCTTAGCAGAATTCTTCAGCATAGGAGTTTCTCTTCCATCACCTTCAGTAATCATTGGACTATAATGAGAAGTCTTTGTACCAGAGATTCTGAATAGATCTCTTATAGGTTTCAAAATGTATTCTAACCATCTTCTTGTAACACCAGATTTTACTTCCAGAAGATAGTGAATATGTTGAAGTTCTCTGATAGACTTCTTTAATACATCAGTATCATCTAATCTATAAGTCCTTCCATCATTGATAAATAAGATCAATTTCTCTCTTAGATTCTCCTTATCATGAGGATCTATTACAACTTGAGCAGACAACACCTTGTCAAGGTGCCTTTGTTTGATTTGTTCATATGATTTGTCTGTCAATATGAAATGATCTCTTAGAGTAACCTCTACTCCTGTTTGAATCTTCTCTTCGTCAGAACCTAATCCAGCTCTATCTCTAGGTTGCTTGGCTTTCAACCCAAATGTAGCAAGTTGATTAATCATGAGATTGGATTTTGGTTCAACTGGAGTAGCTTTCTTCCATAACAGCTTCTTCTTATCAGCAATTGTCATTTTATCCAAATCAACTTGAACATTTTCAGTAGTTGATGTCTTGATAGCTTGATCAGAATTTGTTGTTTCTTCTGTACCTTCCTGTCCTTTATTCTGAATAACAAATTGAGCAAAGTCAGAGGTTGTTTTAGAATCTTCAATTATCTTTCTTCTTTTCAGAGTTTGAACAGTTTCATCTTCAACAAGATTATCATAAGTTACTTGAACCATTTTACACACTGGTTTCATCAGATCTTGAGAAGTTTTCAAGTCCAGTGACTTGGTTGGTTCATAAATTTTTCCTTTCCCTTTGTCTTTGGGATCACTCTCAGTCTGTGATCTAGTCTTGAACTTTGAAGTTTTAGAATTTGACTTTTCCTTGATCACAATGCCTTTTTCCTTAGGCCTTGGAGGTTTCTTTGCATCAGAAGCTTTAGACTTAGGATTTTTCTTCTCAGCAGCAAATCTAGCTTCTTCCTCCTTGAGAGTTTCTAAATCCATTTCTGGATTCTGTTTCAGAAATAATCTTCTTGCTATCTCCTCATCAAGTGTCTGGATTTTAGGATCTTTGTAATAAACAGTAGTCTACTTCCCCTTTAACTTCAGATTTTGCAAGATCTTCTGCGAGTCTTCAGATCCTGACTGAATCAGAATATCAGAACTTGACATCAGACTTTGCTTATCACCACTTGACTTCAATCTTTGAGCATTCACAACATCAGAACTTGACTTGTTCTGAATAGAAGATTTTCCTTGAACTTTTCTTTGACCTCTGCTCTTTTCAGAGTTTCCCTGGTCATCACCTTTATCATCCTTTTTCTTCAGTTCTTGAGTAGGTGAGCATTTGGACTTAACTACCTTCCCCCCCTTTTTGGCATCATCCGGAAGTAAGAGAGAAAGAAGAAGTTCAACTGAAGATTGGATTTCATCCAATTGAGCTTTATGAGAAGCTCGATTAGCCAGAACCTCAGCAATTTGGGCCTATTGCTTCTCTTGAGTTTTCTCAATGGCTGCAACTTTTCAGAAATAGGTCTGATATACCTGTTCTTGTCAAGCTTGATCTGTAGATTGAACTTATCAGCTTGTTCCCCGAGTGTATCAACCTTTTCATGAGTAGAAATATGTAGACCTTGAAGATGTTTTGTAGATAGAGCTGTGATCTTGAGTTGTGTCTTGAAATCAGCATTTGTGAGCAACTCATCAGCTTTTGTAATATGCTTTGTCAGAATTTTAGAACATGGAATAAAATCTGATTCATTCCAGTTCTTGGTCCACTCAACACCTCTGAGAGTATCCTCCCAAGGAATAGGTGCTTCCTTTTCAACAAATTTCTTCACAAATTCTTCCTTGCCCAGAGTGGGTACTGGAGTCTCAACAGAAACACTGTCATCAGAACTTGAGAAAAACTCATTCTGTTCTAGATAGCTCAACAGTGTGTGAAGCAACTGGAGATTCAGGAATAACATCATCTAAATTCTGATCAGTAGAATTTATCTCCAGAGCTAGCGTCTTTGATGTAGATGGAGCTTCGAGATAAAGAACTTCAGGTATATTCAAATTATGAATATCTATTTCAGAATTATCAGTTTGTTCTTTAGCATCATCGGTAGCTTTAATAGGAGAGACATGAGGGGTAACAACTGTGTCATTAGCAGTGTCTTTGGCTTGAGCTGGAAGGGCTTCAATGATAATTGGTTATTGTAAGATCAGAGATTCCTGATCCCCTTCCTCAACTTCTTCATTATCTTCTGATATAGCCTTAGCTAAATACCTCTTAGCCTTCATTTTCTTCAATCTCCTTGCCAATGAAGGAGTCGCTTCAGCAGCATCAGAATTTATAGATTTCCTTTTCAAAGTATCAGAACTTTGAGCTATTTTCTCTTTCTGAGAAGTAACTTTCTCAGCTTTTACTATCACAGGTTTAGATGCATGAACTCGTGCTTCAATTATTTCCTCTTCACTCTCAGACTCATCTCTGAGAATCATCTTCCTTCTCTTTTGTGGAGGTTGAGGAACAGACTTTATCCTCATAGAAGTTTTGGAAAATGAAGGTCTGGTTGTTTGTGCTGATGGTTGAGAAGTATGAGGTGTTTGTGTAGAGGTGGTAGGTGCTGATGGTTAAGGTTCTGATGATTGGACATCAGGATATAGTGCAGTGTATTTAACTGGATCATAGGTTATTAAGGCTTGTTTGACAGATAAAGGAATTCAGAGGGGTATTAACACAACCTTCTTATTATCAGTAGATAATAAGTCATTAAAAGCTCTTTTAGCTAGTCTAAATGGTGAAAGTGATTCACTAGCTAATTGGGGCTTATCAGAACAACAAGTACTATAGATAAGCTGACAGAATCTAGCAAAATATACAGTATTTATGTCTTCTGTCATCCTATCCCCAATGAAACCTGAGACAACACTTGCATAATCAAAATTAGTTTGATTAATGAGAGAATACCCGATTTGTTGAGTGAATATGGGTATTGCATCGAAGTTAGAACATTTGTTTGCAAAAGCCTTGGTAATATAGTCAAAGAAGAAACTTCATTCCCTTCTTATGTAAGGTCTCTTCAATTGACCCAGCTTTGCCAATGTCTTTTCATACCCAAGACTGGCCATCATATTTTGAAGAACTGGCTCCTCAACAATAGAGTAAACACAGTTCTCAGGCAGCTGCAGTGCTTGTCGAACCGTGGCCAATGTCACGATATGCTCGTCCTCTCCTGATCAAAAGACAATACTTGGGGACCCTTGAGCACCACCATCATCATATACTCCACTTCTCCAAAACTCCAGCACTTGGGTTCTAGAGATTACTTCAGGTTGGGTTAAAGCATACCCAATATCAGAATTAGCGAGAAAATCCTGAACGAAGTGAAGTTCCGATGGAGCTTTAGCCTTGCTAAGAATGGCAGAGTAGTTGTTAGGAACAAACTTAGCTCCATTGAAAATTACGTCTTTTGGTGCCATCTCGGTAAGAAATTAAGTGAGAAAGAGAGTGTTTGCAAAGTATTTGTTAAAAGTCCCGAAATAAAACGCTTCAGAGAATATTAGAGCGAGAGAGAAAGTAAAAGAGATTAAGAATTAAAAAGTAAGTAAAAGGTTAGAAAATCTTTTAACTCCCATATATATACACTCAACAGTTATATTTTTTTAAAACATGGAATACACTTTACACCTGGCACCATATGAACAGTCAATAAACGGTTAGAGCAGGAGTTAATGGGCACGTAAAATAAGCAATAATTATCGTGCGCGTGCATTTTTTCAGGACATACATGTTAACCACTAACCCATAATGATTATGACTGTTTTTATCTCACCCAAATTTATTCTGATTTAAGTATGATTGTTTCAGATTTTACCACAAATAAGTCAAGCAAAGAAAAATGCCACATAAGCATCAAAGATTCCATCAGGATTTAATATCAGAACTTAACTTATATCATATTTTAACAGTCATCAGAACATGGCTTTTGTACTCAAAAAGTGAATATCTTTTTCTGTGATTCTTCACATAAATACTGACTTATTTTCTTCAGAGTTTAATCATCAGAACTTCCATCAGAACTTGTCCTCAGAATTTATGCAAATGACACTTAACTGTTTGTCAAAAACAACTTAATCACCACAGTAATTTTCATCATTCATATGGAGTTAAAGTGTGAGCATTCAGCAAAATATCAGATAAAGATTAAAGTCTGATCAACTTCAGTACATCTTAGAAATAAGGCATAACTAAAAAAAAAATGCTTAAAATCTGTCATCAGTCATGATGTCTACTATAAAACAAATTTATGCATGAGTCCACCTCAACTGTTTGTGCTCATTTTATGCATCTTTTGAAATTTCTTTCTACAGTGGCTTCTCAGTGTAAGTGAGTCACGACTGCTTATCAGAATTTATGTTGTTATCAGAGTATTTCTCCAGTAATCATAGAGTGTGAAAAGTCACCAAGAATTTTTTTTTGCTTTTCTAATGCATATACTTAATACCAGCAATGCACTTGGGTCTTCCCTTCCATATTTTTACTCTAGATCTCAAAGGAGTACCTGACTTTTATTCTTTTCTTTTGATAATTAAGGCTTATCAGCACTTTGTTCATTCTTGAGATTTACTGACAACAAAATTTGACATATAAGAAACAAGAATCTAGTTTGTGACTTAGTAATAAGATACACAAAGTAAACTTGACTAAGCTCAATATTAGAATCTGCTTGTCTTAATGAGTTTCCATATAAACAACTAATTCAAACATGGGATTTCTAGTATGTTAAAGACTACTAGGTCAGCATCTAGCACAATTATCCTCATTGGATTGAATAGCCACAGAACATTCAAACACTTATCAGAGTATATAAATCCACATCAGATAACAATCAGCATTTAATGAATTTTCAAATTAAGCACAAATTACATATATATAATACAATCTGTAAACACTGATCATAAAGTCTGATGCATGAGAACAAAACTAAGCAGATTTAGAGAAAGAACTTGAAACCATTCCAAGTTCATTTACCAATCTTATAAAAGTAGCTTTACATAGTGGTTTTGTGAAGATATCTGCTAGATGTTGATCTGTTAGAACAAAATACAATTCCACTGTACCTTCATCCATTCCTTATGAATGCTACCTAATGCTGATGTGC